>NW_026653062.1:0-17287 GCF_009828535.3 Hylobates moloch
AGCAGGTTCACTGTGAATGGGTTATCAGTTTGTCTGAGTCCAGTGAGATGGAGCACCACCCCTGCTCCAAGTTATATGAAAGGAGTTAATGGCCTAAAATAATAAAGTCTTCAAAGAAAGCCAAAAAGTAGAGGAAATGTAACAGAATAAGTGGGAGAAATAGCAACCTGGTAGATTTAAACACACGCATTCGGACTGAAGTACAAGATTGACAGACTTGAATAAGAATTTCAAGCTAATTGCTGTTTCAGGAGACACACCTAAAATAGGAGGATACAGGAGGGTTGAACATGAAAGGATAGGAAAAGATAGATCTTTTTCCACAATGGAAAATAAAATCTGAATGGTTAGTAGTAATGGCAAACAAAATAGCCTTTGGGTGAAAAGTATTACCAGAGACAAAATAGGTCCTCATTATAAAATGAGGACTAACTGTTTCCCTGGAAGGTATAATACCTGAAACTATAGTTGTTCATATATATGCATTTAATGAGTAGCCTTATGTGTATAGAGGAAAAATTGCTATAACACCAAGGAAAAGTAGAATTATAGTGGAAGAGCTATAAAAACATCTTAATGAAAAATTTCAAACATTCACAAAAGTAGAGCTTCTTTATGCCCAGGATTTAGCTCCAGTGATTACTAACTCCTGGCAAATTCTCTTTTCTTATCCTGCCACCCACATTTAACCTTGTTTACCCCCACAACCTATTATTTTGAAGCAAATCTAAGAAATCATAAGACTGAATCTGTAAATGTTTCAGAATGTACCTTAAGCGCCAATTTCCTTCTTTCCTTCCTTCCTTCCTTCCTTCCTTCCTTCCTTCCCTCCTACCCTCTCTCCCTCCCTCCCTCCCTTCCTCCCTCCCTTCCTTCTTTTTTGATGAAGTCTCACTATGTTTCCTAAGCTGGAGTGCAGTGCTGTGTTCTCGGCTCACTGCAACCTCCACTTCCCGGGTTCAAGCGATTCTCCCACCTCAGCCTCCCGGGTAGCTGGGACCACAGGCACACGCCAACATGCCTGGCTAATTTTTGCATTTTTAGTAGAGATGGGGTTTCACTATGTTGGCCAGGATGGCCTTGAACTCCTGACCTCGTGTTCCCCCCACCTCACCTACCAAAGTGCTGGGGTTACAGGCATGAACCACTGCACACAGCCAGAATTTCTTTATAAGATGTTTATAACCACAATTACATAGAACTCTTCTCCAAAGCAACAATAACTACTTAAGATTTTCAAAATTTGGGTTCAAATATCTCTGATACTTCTATAATATTTTAGAGTCCATTGGAATCATGCTATTTAAAACGTTAACGAATCGGATACCTGACTTTTCATATCTCTTTCCATTTGATTTTTCTTAGTAACATTTGCCATTAATGTACTATATATTTTATTTCTTAGTGTATTTAGTATCAGTTTGCCTGGCAGAACAATGCCTGGCATAATAAATAGCTATCAGCCAGGCATGGTGGCTCATGCCTATAATTCCAGCACTTTGGGAGGCCAAGGCGGGTAGATCATGTGAGGTCAGGAGTTGAAGACCAGCCTGGCCAACATGGTGAAACCCTGTCTCTACTAAAAAATACAAAAATCAGCTGGGTGTGGTGGCAGGCACCTGTAATCCCAGCTACTCGGGAGGCTGAGACAGGAGAATTGCTTGAACTTGGGAGGCAGAGGTTGCAGTAAGCTGAGATTGCACCATTGCACTCTAGCCTGGGTGACAGAGAGAGACTCTGTCTCAAAAAAAAAAAAAAAAAAAGCTATCAATATAATTGTTGAATAAATAAAAATCTTGGAGTTTGATAACAAATCCTTTATTTTGCTAATGCATTATGAAAAGTACAAGAATAAGACGAACTGGAACCTTGTGATGTCTGCTAAACCTCGCCCTTCCCACACACTTGTCTCTCTCTCTCTCTCCTCTCTTTCTCCACAATAGGCATGGCTAGGTGAGGGATGCACAAATGAATAAGAATATAATGCTTTAAATTCCAACGAGAAAAAATAACACCTGTAGACTGAAGAAGGCAGGAATAGAACAAGCAGAATTCAAGGACTCACTGCAACCAAGGATTTCTCTGCTTGTTTAGAGTTGCACTGAAAGCCCTTCCTAAAGGAAGTCTTAGTTTGAGGACAGAGAGTGTAAAGGGGACTACCGGACCTAGTGATCCCTGCCCTCACTGGGGCTGACATTGCACGGAGGCACAATTACGAGCTGTCGTCAGCATGTGCTCTTGGAAATTATGGAAAGATTCACCAGTCCTATTTCAGAATACTCATTCAGAATGATAGTCTCAGCTTTTGAATTTCAGCCCTCCAGGGACAGACCTGGACTTCCAGAGGTAGGACTCCGGCCTCTTTTCAAGAATGTTACCTTCTAAAGAGATACTAAGAGATAGATTCCAGGGAGGGTAGACTGATTTCCCTTGGGGATTCCCTTCCAGGGAGGTCTCGGGCTTGGAACATCAGCTCAAGATTTTAAGCAAGTCTCTCAGGAAATAGATCGTGGGGCTGGCAGTATGAGGTAATAGAGGCAGTTAGAAGGGAACTAGAGTAGGTAAATTCACACAGCCTTGGCAAAAGAGAGGTGGGTCCCACGGAGACAGAGC
The DNA here is from genome assembly GCF_009828535.3 of Hylobates moloch. Classification (NCBI taxonomy): domain Eukaryota; kingdom Metazoa; phylum Chordata; class Mammalia; order Primates; family Hylobatidae; genus Hylobates; species Hylobates moloch. The sequence continues at coordinate 2,614 of NW_026653062.1, forward strand.
TTTCATCAGCGCGATTTACTGAGGTCCCTGCCATTCCTGACTCACAGTAAGGATTTTCCAGGCAGGAGGGCTGTGATCACAAGGGCAGAGCAGGGTTAAGGATGGGCTCACCGACCCCTCCTACTGACTGCTGGTAGTTTGGTAGAGCGAGGATAGATTATCCAATGGAGCACGAGGGAGGAGGGGCAGAGGGCAAGAGGGGATGGACAGAAGAGAAGACTGGCAGGATCCTCACTCCTACCTCTACCCACAGACAGTGCCTTTGGCGCACTGAGGTGCACAGGGTCCCTTAGCCGGGCGTAGGGCACGCAGCCCAGGCTGAGATTCGCGGCTTCCGTAGAAGTGAGCATGGCTGGGCAGCGGGTGCTGCTTCTAGTGGGCTTCCTTCTCCCTGGGGTCCTGCTCTCAGAGGCTGCCAAAATCCTGACAATATCTACAGTAGGTGAGTGCTTGGCCGGAGAATTCCCAGACAGGCGCGTCGCGGATACACGCACTGCCAGGGCTCCAGAGAACAGCGCTTGATCAGAGTCATCCACGTGATTTTCCAGGCTGGGCTTGTGGACCCGGCTGGAGGAGGGAGAAGCCCATTCAGCTGTGGGGCAGAGAGGGGCCTCTGTTGCTGAGGTGGGGAAGATAGTTTTGGAGAAAAGAGATTCTCCTTTACTGTCTCTTCCTGTTCAGGACGCGCCCCTATCCCGCAGGGCTGGGGCCAGAAATTTGAGACTCACCCCAGAGCTTGAGTTCCTGGGCTGCCTTCTGAGAGCGCAGTGGGACTTTCAGAGGGTCACCCCAAGTTCCATGGGGCCGGGAGGTGCACAGTAGCTTCCAGTAGAAACGGTGGTGAGCGTTTTTAGGCTCTTGGAGACCAGGGAAAAGCGCTCCTGAGGGCAGCACTGCAAATGTTGTGAAGCTGCATCCGGAGCCAGGGTGGCGCAGGCAGGTATTTCATGGCTGCAAGGCCAGCGGAGTGTTTTCCACCAGGGGAAACCTGGAGAACTGCCCAGGGCTGAGGAGAAGATCCAGGTCATTCGCATCTTTTGGAGTATCCTTCCTTTTACTTGTGCCGCTGACCGTTTTTGAGGGATTCATGGGACTGTTAATTCTGCATTTTGGGTCTCAGTTTTACTTCTTTTACTTTTACCCCAAAGGGAATAGAAGATGAAAGAGAAACATATATGAACATAAAGGGATCATCTCAGGATCGAGCTTCCCCAAGACTTTATTTCAACCCATAGTGGGTTCTAATGGATTCCTTTTAGATCACGGAGAATTAGGGCTTGTAGAGCTGGGAAGAACCACAGATCATCGAATTCAGTGCCCATTTTCATTTCCTGAGAGGGTAATTGAGGGATGGGGAGTGAGATGCCTTCCTTAAGAGCACTTGTGGCCTCCCTGATGTCCCATGAGGAATTAACTCAGGGTTTTCTTACTGCAAGACCACGCTCACCACAACTTCCACTCTGAAGCCCTTTTCACTGGGGATTTTCAAAAATCACTGTTTAAGAAACAGTCCAAATCCATTTGAAGACTTTTTCCCCCTCTTTCTGAGTGTTAGTAGCAGTGAAGCAACAGAGCTTCTTGACTTCTTGAAAGTACACAGCCCTCCTTCCTCAGGCTCCAAGGAATTGATGTCGTTTCTGAGGTTCTGGAATGCTGATTTTTGTCCCAGAAAGCCACCTGACTCCCCAAGATCCACCGCTAACAGCTGTTTCTGTGGGGACCCCTTCTTTCCGGCTCCCTGTTCTTACATGGATTAAAATGTGAGCAAGATCTGTCACAGATTTGTACTTTATACATCCCTTGTTGCTCCAGACTATTCAAGCCTGGGTATAAGTAAACTGAGTCATTCAGAGAGCTGCGCACTACTTCTCTACTCCCTTCCACCCCCACCCCCAAGCTTTTGGTATTTACTATTCCATTACCTTCTCTTCTGATCTTCCTTTCTCTGCTGCTGAGAACCTTAGATTCAAGCAAAGGCTGTGTATTAGAACACGTACTGAGAAGACATTGATTTCGTGGAACTTGTACCTCTTTTGAGGATCAAGCTTCTCTTTCCTTAGTATGGATGTTTCTGGAATCAGTGATTCCCTAGTCTCTCATGCAACCAGGATCCAGCAGGCCCACCCCAAGGGCCCCACAGTTGTCCTCAAATGTCTTAATTAGAACTTGATCATTGTTTGGTCTAAATTAAGTACATCCTTTCGAAATACATTAGAATCTTAAGGATTTGGATTCTAAGTAGTGGCCCCTCATTCCTTCTCTTCCAGTGATGATTTCTTGGACCAATCTCTTAAGGTTTCTATCTCCTACAGCAGCATAAATGTCCAAAGAGAGGATCCCAGAAACAGCTCTCATTGTTTTTTTAGCAACTATTCACATTCATATGTACAACACTATACCTGTATTTCCACCAATGCTGTGATTTCTTTTGGACTCTGTGTCTCCATAAGGCCTTAGTTAAAATATACATGTACCTCAGGTTGAGGAACTCTCGTGGCTAAGCACATAGTAGCTCATTACACTGACATGGATACTGTGACTCACAAGAGGCAATCTCTCACGGACCAGAGCCACAGGTAAAAATTTGGGCGGCCATGCTCTGGGTGAGTGGGCTGGGTTTTACCCAGAGGGACATGAGGAGACTGGCAAAACTCATCTTCCTCCACTCACTATCCATTTCTGTTTCCCTACCTTTCCTCTCCTGGATTGATCACTACCGGCTTCACACACTGTGGTCTCACCAGTCCAGAACTGAAGTTGTGCATTGTTCCTAGGTGGAAGCCATTATCTACTGATGGACCGGGTTTCTCAGATTCTTCAAGATCACGGTCATAATGTCACCATGCTTAACCACAGAAGAGGTCCTTTTATGCCAGGTATCTTTTCTCACTTTTCATGATTTCTCCTACTCCAAGCAAAGAGCAAAATGCTGTTTGCATAGAAAGGCTTAGCAAAATGTTTTTTAAAAATCTAATTCAATTGGAAGGATGAAAAGCTTGTGTGTGTGTATGTAAAGTGCCAAAAAGCTTCTTAGGCTCTAATTACCAGGACCTGACACTCCATACTCTCATATATTTTTTTCCCCTTACTTGACTTCTACTCCATCCCAAGCAACCATCCACTCATTATTATGAATTATTTTAACAAATACTACTTTATAAGATGGCTTAAAAAATATATTAAACATGGTGGGGCAAGGTGGCTAACACCTGTAATCCCAGCACTTTAAGAGGCTGAGACAGGTGGATCACTTGAACCCAGGAATTTGAGACCAGCCTGAGCAACCTAGGGACACTCTGTCTCTACAAAAAATACAAAAATTAGTTTGACATGGTGGCACCCACTTGTAGTTTCAGCTACTTGGGAGGCTGAGGGTGGAGGATCGCTTGAGCCAGGAGGCAGAGGTTGCAGTGAGCTGGGAATGCACCACTGCACTAGAGCCTGGGCAACAGAGTGAGACTCCATCTCAAAGACTCTCTGTATATAGATGGAACAGAAATATTGAGCCTTATTTAACACTTCTTACGTGTAAGAATCACTTTTCGTTTTATAGATTACTTTTCCTCTTTTTATGATATCGGAATTTAAGTAAGCTTTTGCAGGGAGCCCCTTATTTATGCAGCTAAGTTAGGAGTCTATGGCTGAGATGGTCTTGCATTCTTCAAAAATAAGTGGCTGCCCACGAGTTTGTGCATAGTGATTTCAGATGTTCTTAATGGAGTCATTGAATCCAAAGAATTTTAGCCAAAATGAAGCTCATAAATCTTATCAACTCCTCTGTTGATCCACAAGGAAACAGAAACCCTGAGAACTTAACAGATTTGCTTGATAACAGAGTTGGGTGGATTTAGGACTTTATGCTCCAAAATTGCTCAATATCAAAGTGTTGCTCAGGGAAAAGCCCAAACTCCATCATCATGCAATACACCTGGACATGCACCCCCTGAAGCTACAATTTTAAAAAAGAAAAAAATCCAAAAGCAAGCATCTTGGAGGAAGAAAATTCTGAGATATTTTCAGCCTTTGAAGGTTATATCAGGCCTTGTCATCGTTCAGATTTCTAAAACCATTTTTTTTTTTTTTGAGACAGAGTCTCGCTCTGTTGGCCAGGCTGGAGTACAGTGGCATGATCTTGGCTCACTGCAACTTCCATCTCCTGGGCTCAAGCAATTCTCCTGCCTCAGCCTCCTGAGTAGCTGAGATTACAGTCGTGTGCCACTATGCCCGGCTAATTTTTGTATTTTTGGTAGAGACGGGATTTCACCATGTTGGCCAGGCTGGTCTCCAACTCCTGACCTCAGGTAATCCTCCTGCCTTGGCCTCCCAAATTGCTGGGATTACAGGTGTGAACCACTGCGTCTGGCCAAAACCATTTTTTAATCTACATTTTTTCATTTAAATTTTAAAATTTCATTGTGGTAAAATATATATAACAATCTACCATTTTAGCCACGTTTTTTAATTGAGTCAGAGTCTTCCTCTGTCTCCCAGGTTGGAGTGCAGTGGTGTGATCTTGGCTCACTATAACCTCCGTTACCTAGGTTCAAGCGATTCTGATACCTTAGCCTCCCAAATAACTGGGACTACAGGCGCGTGCTATTAGGCCTGCGGCACCCTGCCTGGCTAATTTTTTTTGTATTTTTAGTAGAGACAGGGTTTCGCCATGTTTGCCAGGCCGGTCTTGAACTCCTGATCTCAGGTGATCTGCCTGCCTTGGCCTTCCAAAGTGCTGGGATTACAGGCGTGAGCCACCGCACCTGGCCCCATTTTCAAATGTACCATTTAGAGGCTTTAAGGACACTCACATGTTGTAGGACCATCTCTGAAATTTTCAGTTTTTCATCATCGTGAAGTGGAACTCTACTTATTAAACGGTGACTCCCTGTGGCTGACAGGCACTATTACTTCTTGAAACCATCACTATGACAGTTATTACTATTACTACTTGAGACCATCATTACGAGACTGAACGAAGGAGGATGAACGTAAAAATGAAAACTTAAAAGAAACTGTTATAAAGGAGCCAGGGGAAGAAGAAAAGAGCTCCCCGCTTCTAGTGAGCAAAGGCAGCCGCTGAGCTTCCACAACCCTTTTTATTGGGTAGAATGAGCAGGGAGGAGGAGGTAACGATTGGTCAGCTGCTTGATTGATCACAGGTTCATATTATTACTAACAGGCTTCAGATTTGCCTAATCACAAGAAACACTGCACTTGGGGCGTGACTGCCCTCAGCATTCCTTCTGGGTGGCAGATGCAGTTTGTCAGTTTGCCAACATTCTGCATTTATGAGAAACAGTTTGCTGTTTACTCATACAGCCTCCAGTGGTATCCTGAGTTGATCACAATCCTCACTCTTTTGGCCTCCAACATTTCTCCCTGTTTTTGAATTAATTTGAGACAGGCAATTACTGGCTGTGCAGCCCTCAATTGCCGGTTGGTGGCCCAGCTGATCTTACAGATGCACAGGAAACCACGGCCAGCATGGCCACAAACATGGAGTCAGGGGTCTTTGCCTGACCCTGATGCTCTAACAGTTTCTCAGCTTCCTGTGTGGTTTTCTTGATCTGTCTGCATGTCATGGGGGTTGATGTGTGACTCCAGTCGGTCCTTGTTCCATCTTCACATTCAGATTCAACTGGCTTATGGCTTGTACTGGGGGAACCAGGCCTGTGGTTGGAATCCATGGGTCCCCTCCAGTCTCCCGTTCCATGGTCGCACACACCTTGAGAGCACCCACACGGTTTGTTCATTTTCTGTGAAAACACAAACATACCCTGGTCCCCACCTTAGTAAATCTACCAAATCAAAAGCAAAGGTTTTTGTAGCTGTAGCCAGGAGGCGTGCTGTTGCTGAAGCATCTGCACCACAAGCTACAGTTCAGCTTCTGCCTCTTTTGGTTAATTGCTGCGGGGGAAAACTTTCCACTGATAACAAGAAACAGGCTCTTTCTGATTAACAGAAGACACAGAGAAAGCAAATCTGAGGCTTATCCTGCTTGTGCTCAGTTCCCACATCTTGACAAGCTCTGAGAAAACTTCCCAAGTTCTCTGCACATCTCACAGGTGCCAGCACGTGTTTACAATCCACGAAAGCCAAAGCTAAAGTTAGCCTTTCTGTAGCCACAGAAGACGGTACAAGCCAATTTTCATCCTCTCTCTCCTGTTCACCACCCTCAATAGGTGCTATAGGTGGGGCAAAAAATTCTCTCAAACCCTGAAATAACAAAAAGATGGTATGTACCAAAGTCCAAACAAAAAAGAGAAAAGAAATAACCAAATTCTTCCCCATGTTATTTTGATTCAAAAACTTCTCGTTCTTTGTACCTCTAGGGCACTAAACAGTACATTTTTTAGAACACTGACCTTATGTTGCTGCCAGCAGACTTGTAACGGGGTTTCTCGTTCATCTGGTTGGTTTTGATTTCTTCTGGGCTTTAGTTTTTTCTGCTCCCAGACCTTCCTCACTCAAGTCCCTGTAGGATGCTGTGTGTCTCTATCAGTGCCTGGAAGTTTCTGCTAGTCTCTGCTAGTCTTTATCTATCCCTATTTGTCCCTGTTAGTTCCTGCAACTCCCTGTCTGTCCCTACCTATTTCTATTTGTCTCTATCTCTATTTATTTCTATTTATCCCTGCTTATCTCTGTCCCTGCAGGCCTCTTCAGGTCCCTGCAGGTCTCTTCAGGTCTCTGTTTGTCCCTGAATGTCCCTATTTATCCCTGTTCAGGCAGCACTTGTGGCAGACTGCCACAATTACTACTTGTTACTGTCATTACGAGAGACATTACTCTTACTACTTGAGACCATCGTTAAGAGACTGAATGAAGGAAGACAAAACAAACTGTTATAAAGAAGGGGGCCAGGGGAAGAAGAAAAGAGCTCCCCACTTCTAGTGAGCAAAGGCAGCTGCTGAGCTTCCACAACCTTCTCATTTATTGGGTAGAATGAGCAGGAAGGAGGAGGTAACGATTGGTCAGCTGCTTGATTGATCCCAGGTTCATATTATTACTAACAGGCTTCAGATTTACCTAATCACAAGAAACACTGCACTTGGGGCGTGACTGTCCTCAGCATTCCTTCTGGGTGGCAGACACGGTTTGTCAGTTTGCCAACATTCTGCGTTTATGAGAAACAGTTTGCTGTTTACTCATATAGTCTCCAGTGCTATCCTGAGTTGATCACGACCCTCACTCTTTTGGCCTCCAACAACGCCCTATTACCCTCCACCTTCAGCCCCTGATGACCATATTCTATTTCTCTATTAATTTGACTATTCTGGGTACAGCATATAAGTGAAATGATACAATATTTGTCCTTTTGTGTCTGGCTTGCTTTATATCTTCAAGGTTCATTCATATTTAGCATGTGTTAGAACTTCTTTTTTATGGCTGGATATTCAATTTTATGGATACATTACATTTTGTTTATCCATTAATCCATTGATGGACATTTAGTTTTTTTCCACTTTTTGACTATTGTGAACAATGCTGCTATGAACACTGGTATACAAATATCTTTTTGAGTCCCTGCTTAAAACCATCTTAATATCTTTTACATTAGTTTTCATACTCTTCACTGTCTTTGTATCTGCCTAAACTGGATATCTGATTAAATAGTTGTAGTATATTCATTTTTAAGACAATTATTTCTTAATTTCAAAAATTGTAACGAAATTAAATTGATTTAAATTAAAATGTAGATGAAAAATTAATGATGACATTTCCAATAAACTTTGAGAAACTACTGGCCGGGTATAGTGGCTCACATTTGTAATCCCAGCACTTTGGGAGGCTGAGGCAGGAGGATCACTTGAGCCCAGGAGTTAAAACCAGCCTGGGCAACATAGTGAGACTTCATCTCTACTAAAAATAAAAATAAAACATTAGCTGGGCATGGTGTCATGCTCCCGTGGTCCCAGCTGCCCGTGGGAAGCTGAGGCAGGGGGATTGTGTGAGCCCTGGAGGCTGAAGCTGAGTGAGCCATTATCACACCACTGCATTCCAGCCTGGCCAATAAAGTGAGACCCAGTCAGAGAAAAAAAAAAAGAGAGAGAGAGAGAGAAACTACTGAAAGCTACAGACCTTTTACTCTTTAACAAATACAAGCAGAGCAAAATCTATAAACGATTCAAGGAATGTGTGGGTCCTTTCTGTTTTTTCATAGGATTAGGAGTCTAGAGTTTCTTTTAATAATTCCCTCATCACGGATGTCTCTGAAGCTTTGAAATAGAATTCCCATTTTTCATTTCATCCATAGAGCTTGGCTGAAGGTCTGCAAACAGGGAAACACATGATTGGTTATTATTTCTGATCAGATGCCCAATTTAATGAATTGAAACATTTGAGCCAATTATTAACTGCTTATTTGGAAACACTTTCCCATACTGTTTATTTATTTGCAACTTTAATAAATGACATCAGAGGCACTGAAGAAGCAAAGGTTTCTAATACTCACATGTACTACTGCTCCAACCAATCAATATCTGGAATCACAATTGGATTATACATATTGGCTAAAAGAATATTCAAAAGCATAAGAGAGAAAGCCTAAATTGCTTTGAACAGACTGTGAGTAGAACTGGGGATTCTAAGAACACTCTGCTAGTGATGACTCAGAAGGAAAGAAGGAGCATGATAGAGAAAATCTGTATTGTCTTAGAGACTATAAATCATCATACACAGACTTTTTGTAGAAATATAGATGTTCAAGTGTTCTTACTGTCTATAGTAAAATGTGAGAGGAAAGATAAATTGAGAAAATAACTATGAGGCAGAAAACGAGGACTTTATGGTTTTGGAAATTCTCAGCCTATTAGGATTGTAAAAGATTTTAAAATTAGGGAATTCAATGTCAGGAAAGCAGTGTATCCTGTCGTCTTGTAGAGAAAGCCAATTGTATGGCTGGACAGCCTTTTGCTATTGCCTCTGAAGGATTAAACGGTCAGAGTATTCAGTCACAGAGAAAGCTCATTGAAGAGATTAGCATGAAGCAGTTTTGGTGTGCACTGGTTACCAACTTGCCTGAGTTTGCTCAGAAAGAACACCCACATAACGCAACAAATTCCATGAAGTGGATTTATTACTTACACGTGGGCAGCAACCGAAACCTAAAATTCACGGTCCTCCAAGGCTCAGAAAGCTGCCTGGGATGAATGGAGTCTCAACTGTACATGCCCCACTTGCATTGCAGATAAAGGACCACGAAGTGCAGACCACCTTAGGTTTTATACCCTGGAGAAACATGACATGCTAAGCTATGTGTTGAAGGACATCCTGTTTCTAGTGGAGACTGTAACAAAGCCTGGGCTATTCCACCCAGTGCCTCTCTATCTCAGAGTGTTACATTCCCAGCACATTCTGCAGTTATTCTTGATAACTACAAGTGACAAGCAGAGAGGAAAACAGGGTCAGCCCAAGGCCACCCTGAGAACTGTCCTGCAATTAGGTGTATGTCTCATGGATTCCTTCACCCGTAATGGCAGAAGCCACCAATCAAGATGAAACTACCTCGTAAAGATGTGTGGAGGCTGGGCATGGTGGCTCATGTCTATAATCCTAGGAAATGAAACAAAGGAAAAGGAAATGAAACAAACAAAGGAAAAGACAGAAAAGATGGATAGGACAAGATAATGACCGGTCTACAAATAAAATAAAATATCTATTTCCGCAAATAAACATAAACAGAGGATCATCACTATCTCTCAGGCCTGGTGAAAAGGAATGAGAACATGTCCCTGAAAGGATATTTATTCTTGTTCAAAAGAAACAGGTTGAAATGAAAAGGAAAAGGAATAGAAGTAAAATATTATGGCTACTTAGATCAGCAAGGTAGAGAGGAAGCACACTGAGTTGAGGATAAAAGAAAAGACGTAAATGAGTAAAATAATTGAGGGGATATTCCTATAAGGCAGCCAGCCAGATACAAGATTTTAATGGTCCACATTACAGAGGCAACATATTAAAGGATGATGAGGTGAACATCTAGACTCTAGCTGGTGGCTTTGCTCTTCTAAAAGGCAGTGGATCCTTGGCCGGGCGTGGTGGCTCACACCTGTAATCCCAGCACTTTGGGAGGCTGATGCAGGCGGATCACCTGAGGTCAGGTGTTCCAGACCAGCCTGGCCAACATGGTACAAACTTGTCTCTATCAAAATACAAAAATTAGCCAGGCATGGTGGTTCGTGCCTGTAATCCCAGCTACTCAGAGGGCCGAGGCTCACGAATCGTTTGAACGTGGGAGGCAGAGGTTGCAGTGAGCCGAGATTGTGCCATGAACTCCAGCCTGGGTGACAGAAGGAGACTCTGTCTAAAAAATAAAAAAAAAATTCTGTGGATCAGCCTCTTGTTTAGTGGAATGAATTACTATGACATACCCAGGAGGGTCACAAGGTACCCCCCCCAATTTTTTTTTTTTGAGATGAAGTCTTGCTCTTGTGACGCAGGCTGGAGTGCCATGGCGTGATCTCAGCTCACTGCAACCTCCTCCTCCCGGGTTTAAGTGATTCTCCTGCCTCAGCCTCCCGGTACCCAAGAATTTTATACCTTCAGAAGTACTGCCAATTTGGACGAAAAGGTATGAGGAGAATATGACAGGGAGGAGAATATGACAGGAAGGAGGGCTGTTGAACTCCCCAGATTCTGCAAGTAGGAAATAAACTGACAAACCACTCAGCTGTAACCACATGCAACGATTCATGAAAAACGAAGGAAAACTCTGAAGGTGAAGCAATGAGCCCAGATGGCAGAGCTTCTAGCCCAGAAGGCTGGGCCAAACCACAGGATTATTCCCAGTCCTTAAAACCTAATTTTGTTTGCCCAGTTGGAGTCAAAATGTCTTGGGACTGGCACCTCATTTTTTTTACTTTCTTTTGGCCCCCATTAGAAGAATGTCTATAATTGGTATCCTATGCCTGTCCCACTATTGGTTTTGGGGAGCGGGTCATTTTTTCCTAGTTTCATAGATCCACAGAAGGAGAGCAATTTTGCCACTGAATGGATTATACCCAGACTCTCACCCACACTTGATGTAGATTATTTGGATGATGTGATTTGGGAATTCTGAGCTGATGAGCTTTAGATGAGATTTTTCACTTTGAATTGAAATATAATTGTTTGAGACTTTGGGGGATGTTGGGACAAGATGAACACATTTTCATTCCATGAGGGATGTATATGAATGTCTGGGATCTAGAGAACGCACTGTGGTAGGCAAATAATGCTCCCCCCAAAGATACACATGTCTGAATTCCTGTCATTGTGAATGTGCTATTTTACACGTTCAAAAGGCAAAAGGATCTTTGCAGATGTGATTAATACAAGGATTTTGAGACAGGGAGAGTATCATGGATTACCCAGGTGAATCCAGTTTAATTACAAGAGTTCTTGTAAGGCAACTTGTCTAACTCGTGGCCCACCAGCTGCATGTGGCCCAGGACAGCTTTGAATGTGGCCCAACACAAATTCATAAACTTTCTTAAAACATTATGAGATTGTTTTTGCAATTTCTTTTTAGCTCACTAGCTATCATTAGTGTTACTGTATTTTATGTGTGGCCCAAGACAATTCTTCTTCTTCCAGTGTGGCTCAGGGAAGCCAATAGATTGGACACCCCTGTTATAAAGGAAAGAAGATGGTAGGAGAGTTAAAGAAGTGATGATGGAAGAAGAAATCAGAGTGATATGATTGCCTGTTGGAAGGGGGCCATGAGCCAGGGGTGCAGGTAGCCTTGAGAAGCTGGAAAAGGCAAGAAAATGGGTTGTTCCCTAGAGCCTTCAGAGGAAATGCAGCTCTACCCCCACGGTGATTTTATTCTAATGAGATGCATTCTGGACTTCTGATCCCCAGAACTGTGAGATAATACCTTGTGTTGTGTTAAGCAACTAAGTTTGTTGTAATTTGTTAAAGCAGCAATAGGAAACTGAAACAGCCATGATAGGTGCTCAGAAGAACTCCAGGAGGCATGAAAGGAGGATGCTAAAGCCTTTACAGTGCAGGTGTCCCTGGGGGCACTAATGAGAGAGCCTGTTGTATTGCAACTTGGACAGATTCTGGAGCCTTCTGTTACAGGGGATCCTACGCAAAGTGGGCTGATTTTCAAGTAATAAATATGAGTGGACCTAAGTAAAATTTATAAATAAGGAATATGTTGTCTTTAAAATGTAAAAAAGGCCTAAAAGATGTTGGGCTTGTGACATCATGGACACAGAGAGGCTCAATAGTTGTTTCTTAGTGGTACTGGGGATGGAGAGGTCTTCAACTAACCAAATGATCCTTTGGAATTTAAGTGAGGGACTGGGTCTGATACTTTGAATGGGACAATGGCTTATCCCCTTTGTGAGCTCCTTTTTGAATGTTTCTATGTCTTAAATGAGTGTGGCAGATGAATCTCCTCAGAGGAGGACACCCTCAATGTAATGTTATATCTGTACTCCTGGAGAAAGCTGGAAGCAGTGGCTCTTGCTGGCAAAGATTGTGGGCAATAGTAGGGCTGTTGAAGTATACTATGGGTAGCCATTCATTGTGTTTCTTCCAAGGTAAAGACGTGCTGTGGCTGAGAGCCTATTAAAATCAGCATGGAAGAGAACATTCTAGCCAACTCTATGACTGCAAAGTATTTGCCAGTAGATACTTGGATAGAGTCTTTCCTTTCAATTAGCTTGAGTATGAGGGCCTTAATATGTGGGACTATGTGTTAACGTACCCCCAATTCTTACACAAAATTTGATTTGGATGTGATGAAGGCACACATGCATTAAGAAGATATGAGAGGTTTATGACTCATAGGGTGAGGTATTTATTTTTCTTTTTTTCAGAATAGCAGGACAGGCTCCCAGGCCAATCTGAAAAATGGCTTTAGAGAGCAGGGAGGGATGACTGGCTAGAGTTTTTACTGTGAGGAGGGGTAGGATGGGCTGAGGATTTCCCTTCATTGTCCTGACTTGCATGGATTGAAACTCCTACCAGAGATAAGACAGAAGGTGTGTGTGGCTTTTCTTACCAATTTGCTCAGATGAAACATGGGGTTGGGAAGGGGAAATGGGGCTTGACATTTGTCAAGAGGCAAAGAGTGAAAATGGAGTCAGACTTCTTATTACACATGGATAATGAAGAAGGGGCCAAGCTGGCAAGTCAAGATGTAGGGAACTACTCTTTTAATGAAGTCTTTTAGTAATTTTTGACTGAATTTAAAAATTATTTGCATGTATCACTTTAAATAATAAAAGTGATTGTTTTTGTAAAACAGAAAGAACAGAGGCTCTGGAATCAAACAAATGTGTACTGTATTTAAATACAAACTATACCAATGTCTCACACCTGTAATCCCAATGGTTTGTAAGGGAGCTGAGACTGCAATGAGCTAGGATTGTGCTATTGCCCTGCAGCCTAAATGACAGAGCAAGACTCTGTCTCAAAAATAAATAAATGCATACATTAAAAAATACTTAAGCAATCATTCAAATACATACATAATCTTTGAAATAAGTTTTGATATTGTTATGCTAATGTTACTCTTTTATGTAGTGTATTTAACTTTTTTTAACCCGTTGCTGTTTTCTTAGATTTTAAAAAGGAGGAAAAATCATATCAAGTTATCAGTTGGCTTGCACCTGAAGATCATCAAAGAGAATTTAAGAAGAGTTTTGATTTCTTTCTGGAAGAAACTTTAGGTGGCAGTTAATTTGTTTTTATTCTTTGAACCAAAAGGTCACTATTTTCATAACACAAATGAATGGATGGATGCATGGATACTTGGAATGAGGACAAGAGAAAGTGATGAATGGATGGATGGATGGATGGATGGATGGATGGATGGATGGGTGGATTGATAGATGGAGAGACAGATGATAGGGGGAGTAGATGAGTACTGCATGCCACATCATCCAGTAAAGTCCCTGAAAATTCTTCCTCATACCGTCTTTCTTACACTATAAGCATGAGTGCTTTTCTGCAGAAAGTGGGAAACTGTTTCTTCTGGGACTTCCTTGCAACACTTCACCTATAACCATTGCCTATAATCTCCCCAACACAGAAATTGGGATAGGCTCTTCAACTTTTCATTGTTGATGGGAAAATTAGAGTCACCTTTTCCCACTTACTGTCTTCCCTTCTTCTCACATATATTCATAAATAAGGGAAGGCTTATGAACATTGGGTTTGTAGAATTTGAACATATAGCCATGCAAAGTTCTTTTAAAAAGCAATCAACCTGGTACAAATGAAACATGAAACTGACACCTTTTGCTTAATCTGGATGGGAAGGAACACATAACTTTTTAATCTTAGACATAAAAGAGGAAACACAGAAATCTATGCCTATCTTGGTTAATCACAGTGGCCTTACCTCTCTTCTTTCCTGGAAAATTCTACTCAGTAGTCAAGGTAGTGCTTAAATCTGACTTTTTCCATAAAGCCTCCCTCCTCACCCAAGATGGAACACCACATTCTCTCCCCTATACGTCTGATCTAATCTACCCATTTGACACTTAGCCTATATCATCTTGCAGAGTTAGTTATATATTTTAAGCATATGCCTTGTCTCTTCTTACTCGGTTTAATATTTGTAAGGACAGGTATAGTTAAGGGTGCATTCTTAAAATATTTTAATTTATTAGCTTAATTTTAAATATGATTAATGAACTACAGTCTAAACATTTTTACTACTTTACTGGCTTTTTTTTTT
>NW_026653063.1:0-17275 GCF_009828535.3 Hylobates moloch
AGTCTACATGAAAGAAAAAAAAAGCTGACATAACATGAATATAAGTAGACAGTTTATTTGGGTCAAGCTTAAGGATTATAACCTGGGAGCAAAGATTCAAGTTGTCTGGAATCTACAGTTTGATTAGCAGCAGTTACAAGATGATTTGTAAAGACAACAAAACAGGGACACAGTGGGCTGATACAAAGTTGTCAGAATTTTTTTTTTTTTTTGAGACAGAGTCTCGCTGTCGCCCAGGCTGGAGTGCAGTGGCGCAAACTCGGCTCACTGCAGGCTCCGCCCCCCGGGGTTCACGCCATTCTCCTGCCTCAGCCTCTCGAGTAGCTGGGACTACAGGCGCCCGCCACCACGCCCGGCTAATTTTTTGTATTTTTAGTAGAGACGGGGTTTCACTGTGTTAGCCAGGATGGTCTCGATCTCCTGACCTCGTGATCCACCCGCCTCGGCCTCCCAAAGTGCTGGGATTACAGGCATGAGCCACTGCGCCCGGCCCAGAAATTTTTATTAACAGAAATAACATTGATTATATATATATATATATATCTCGTTATGGTTTAGGGTATGGGATATAGTGTCCAATGTGGCACTATTAGCCTAATTTATAGCTACTTGTGACAATAGTGAACAGTTTCAAGAGATGAATACATAGTTCAAAGGGGGGAGAAATACATAACTGCACTTTCTTTTTAACATCTGAGTTTGATAACCAAAAGGACTTGCATTTGTCAGATAAAAGTTTTTTATTTCCCAAATCTCAAAAACTTGGATTCAAAATGTGGAGCTGCAGATTTAGGACCTGAATGGCTGGAGTAGCAGCAGGTATTACCTGCACATTTGTAAGAATTTTAGCAAAAAGAGAAAGGGAAAGTGGAGATTCTCATGTCTACACATCTACTCAATGCACACATGTTATTCTGATTCGGTCTGTGAGCTCCATGATGTCTGAATCAGTTTCAGGTCTCAAGATGCAAGAGTCATTCTAAGAGAGATAAAACGATTGATTTTTGCCCAGTGAAGTTTGTAGAAATGTGGTCTAGCCTCTCTTGAAGTGACTGTAGAGGACTATAGATGCCAAATAGGAAGAGACACAATTCTTCTTGCATATTTAGGGGACAGCTTGCACTTTGCTTGACAACTCTGAGCCAACTAGAAGTAAGCTGAGAGGGAAAGTCCCCTCTAGAGTAAATTCTGGTTGGCACCTTATGTGTTTGTATAATGTCTGGTAATTCTAGACAGTGTTTGGAAACAATAAAAGAAAAATTTTCTCCAGCCCCAGAAAATCTTCACAATAAGACAAAAGAAAGAAAATGGTTTTATTACATAATTGAACTTGAATGTGATATGCATCATCGTCAATTTGCTTAAGAGGCTCCAAAGACAAAAAGATGATCCCCATAAGTAGTCCACAATTAGAAGAATTTCCAGCACCATGTCACACATAGTTCATCCTAAATCCACCTGGAGACTGAAGAGGCCATCTGTGTATGCTAACTGCTTATATTCAATGACAAATAAACTTTTCACATCTTCATAACAGGAGGTAGTTTAGCAGCTTGAAGCCAGGTGCCTGCTGAAGGTAGGCTTTCACTCTGCTACAAAAATGGCTGAGTAGCGTTCTATCTTTTTGGCTATTTACATTTTAGAGCAGTGGCTCTGTACTCCCTGGCACTAGGCTACAGCACTCCTGCTTGCTTTCTCCTGGTTGCTAGTGTCCTCTCTCGACCTATAACATCTGCCACTGAGGCACAGTTCAGAGCACAGCTCAGTTTATATGAACCCCATTTGCCACAGCAGCACTCTAGTGTCACATCAGAGAGTGAGGCCTGAGCTGCAGCAGCAGAGCCTACAGGCCTTGTGGGTAGAATTACACCTTCACAATAATGGGAATGGGAGCAGTGTTTCAGCCTCAGTTTCTACTTGTAATGGTGACATGGAAAAAATACTGCTGAATTCCAGCATGACTCCAGATAGAGATAGCTCCGAAAGTTCTCACTGTGACAGTCCACCTCATTTGGACACCATGGGATAGTAATAGGGCTTCTGAAACAGACACCCAAAGCATTGGAGAGAAAAACAGATCTCCATCTGAGCCAGATTATTTTGAGAGAAAAATGTAAAAAAGATCTTTAAAAAAAGCTCAGGTTAGATATAAGATTGATCAAATGAGCCAGAAAATGTTCCCCTAAAAGCAATTTCTCTCTAAACACCCAAAGTACACAGCTACTCTCAGCATGAGAAACATGAGCATTACGAAGAAAGGGGGCAGATTTTCAGAGTAATTTTATAAAGTTTTATTTCCATCTCTGCTGCTCTCTCATCTCCCAGCCACTGAATGGGGGTTCTATATTGAAATACATCTGACAATTTCCAACAACACTTTAAGATGAAGAAGTAGAATTCGACTGTGTTCATATAGTGGAATATATTAGAAATTGCAACATAGCTAACTGAACAGCTATTATGGTGTTTGGGTGGCCACATCACCTGTCTTTATTTTTCCTGTAATAGCAGCATTCCAATTTAGTGAAATAAAAGATACTAAAATTGTGTTTACTCATAATTATTCCTATTGAGTAAAGTAATAAACATGTCAGACTAATATCTACTCTAACAATTTGGTAGTAAATTTTCTTTGGACATTAGATATAAATATCTATGAATAGTTTTAATGAACTGGTCATAATATATATAGCTTTTTTTTTTTTGAGACACAATCTCATTCTGTCACCCAGGCTGGAGTGAAATGGTGCGATCTCAGCTCACTGCAACTTCTGCCTCCCAGGAACAAGCAATTCTCCTGCCTCAGCCTGCCAAGTAGCTGGGATTACAGGCGCGTGCCACCACACCCAGCCAATTTTTTATTTTTAGTAGAGATGGGGTTACACCATGTCAGGCTGGTGTCGAACTCCTGACCTCAGGTAACTAACCTGCCTCAGCCTCTCAAAGTGTTGGAATTACAGGTGTGAGCCACTGCACCTGGCAATGTATGTAGCGTTTTTAAAAACTGCAACTATACTTCAGTTAAAACACTTTATATTTCAAAAGTATAAATAACAATATTAAAATAACCATTTAAGTGAATCATTCAAAGTAAGTATTGTGGCTTTATATTCATACTATTGTAGAAAATATTGTTTTTGGCTCACACCAGTAATACCAGCACTTTTGGAGGCTGAGGCAGGTGGATCGCCTGAGGTCAGGAGTTCGAGACCAGTCTGACCAACATGGCAAAATCCTGTCTCTACTAAAAATACAAAAAAGTAGCCGGACATGGTGGTGCATGCCTGTATTCCCAGCCACTCGGGAGGCTGAGGCAGGAGAATTACTTGAACCCAGAAGGCAGTGATTGCAGTGAGCCGAGATTACATCACTGCACTCCAGCCTGGGCAAGAGTGAGACTGTTTTTTTAAAAAAAAAAAGGCCAGGCATGGTGGCTCATGCCTGTAATGCCATCACTTCGGGAGGCTGAGGCAGGCAGATCACCTGAGGTCGGGAGTTCAAGACCAGCCTGACCAACATGGAGAAACCACATCTCTATTAAAAATACAAAATGAGCTGGGACTGGTGGCTCATGTCTGTAATCCCAGCTACCGGGAGGCTGAGACAGGAAAATTGCTTGAACCTGGGAGGCAGAGTTTGCCTGAGCCAAGATCACACCATTGCTCACCATCCTGGACAACAAGAGCAAAACATCGCCTCAAAAAAAATAATTTATATGAATGCAGGTTGCCTACAAACCCTACACATAACTATGCTAATTGTTCTGAAGTAATACATAGAAAACAAGATACAACTACAGACTCCACTGTTTATGCACTGTTCTTGCTTTTGCAGTATAAGTACTTCAGCCTGCAAATATTGGATAATTACCTTGGATAATCAGGTTTCTGTAAAAGAAACTTAATATCTTTTAGTCTTTATCATTCTGCATTGTTAAATTTAATCCTATCTTTGTGCTAAACTTCTGTGTGCTCTTAAAATGAGCTTTTATCTAAACAAATCTGTGTCTAATTTAAAGGACTAAAAATGAAAAAAATAAACTTTTCAGAAGCAAAAATAAAGGAATAATTCTGAAGTACTACATAAAGATAATCTGGACCCGAAAAAATGACAAAGGGTTTATTTAGCTGTTCATATGATTTATATATATTTCAAAAAAAAGCAGAGAAAAGTATCTACATATAACCTAAATTCCTTAAGAAAAGAGAGAATATCAAAATATTTTTTAAACTTTTTATTTATTTATTATACTTTAAGTTCTGGGGTACATGTGCATAACGTGCAGGTTTACTACATAGGTACACGTGCCATGGAGGTTTGCTGCACCCATAAAACCATCATTTACACTAGGTATTTCTCCTAATGCTGTCCCTCCCCTAGCCCCCCAACCCCCTTTTTTGGAACTTTTTAAACAGTTTTTGAACTCTTGGACATCAGAATTTTGCACACTGTATGCACTTGAAAAAATGCTTATGGGGGAAAAAGCAGAAGAGAGAAAGATGTTATAAAAAAAATTCATGAGTGCACAAGACCAACGCAACAGAATAGAGAGCCCAGAAATAATGCCACCCTCCTATCATCATCAGATTTTTGGCAAAGCTGTTAAGAGAAATGTGGGAAGAATTCTCCATTTAATAAATGGTGCTGGAATAACTAGCTAGCACTATGTAGAAGACTGAAAGTGGACCCCTTCATTACACAATATACAAAATCAACTCAAGATTAATTAAAGACTTAAATGAAAAACTGAAAATTGTGAGAAACCTTGCAAGATAACCTAGGAAATACCATTCTAGACATAGAAACTGGCAAAGACTTCACGATGAAGCTACCAAAAGCAATTGCAACAAAAGCAAAAATTGACAATGGGACCTATTTAAACTAAAGAGCTTCTTCACAGCAAAGGAAACTATTAACAGAGTAAACAGACAACTTACAGAATAAAAAAAATTTGCAAACTTTGCCTCTGACAAAAGTCTAATATCCAGAATTTATTAAGAACTTAAACAAGTTTACAAGAAAAAAAAATCTCATTAAAAAGTAGGCCAAAAAAACATGAACACATGCTTTTCAAAAGAACATATACATGTGGCTAGCAAGCATATGGAAAAAAATGCTCACCGCTAATCATTAGAGAAATTAAGAGAAACCACAACGAGATAACACATCACACCAGTCAGAATTGCTATTTTTAAAAAGTCAAAAAATAACAGATGCTGGCAAGGTTGCAGAGAAAAGGGAATGCTTATACTCTACCTCATAATTGGGTATATACCCAAAGAAATATAAATTATTGTATTATAAAGATACATTCGTATGTATGTTCATTGCAGCACTATTCACAATAGCAAAGACATGGACAGGCCCTATCAATGGTAGACTGGATAAAGAAAATACGGTATGGTCAGATGCGGTGGCTCATGCCTGTAATCCCAGCACTTTGGGAGGCTAAGGCAGGTGGATTGCCTGAGCTTAGAAGTTTAAGATCAACCTGGGCAACATGGCAAAATCCTGTCTCCACAGAAAACACATAGAGAAAAATTGGCCAGGCGTGGTAACACCAGCGTGTAGATCCAGCTACTTGAAAGGATGAGGTAGGAGAGAATTGCTTGAGCCAGGGAGGTTGAGGCTAAATAAGGCCATATCACTCTACAGCACTCTAGCCTGGGCAATAAGTGACATTCTGTCTCCAAAAATAAAATAAAATAAATAAAAGATTTCGTAAAAACAAAATATGTTACATAAACATTATGGAATACTCTCTGGCCATTTAAAAATAAATGATCATGTCCTTTGCAATAACATCAATAAAGCTGTAGACCATTATTTCAGAAAACTAATGCAGAAACAGAAAACCAGACATTCGCCATCACACCCAGCTAATTTTTGTACTTTTAGTAGAGATGGGGTTTCCCCATTTTGGCCAGGCTGGTCTTCAACTCCTGACCTCACGTGATCCACCCACCTCGACCTCCTCAAGTGCTGTGATTACAGGCGTGAGCCACCGCGCCCGGCCCCGTAAATTTGTAATAGGAGAAAAGAGAAACTGTGAACCCTGGCAGATATAATAGATTCCTCTTCAAAGGCCTAACTTTCTTGTTCCTTGTTCTTAGGACCAACTTTTTTGTACCTCTTTGTACCTAGACACCCGCTCCGTAAACAACCCAAACCGCCAGTTCCAATCTGCGACCCGAACCCCTTCCTTATTTGGAAAGTAGCCAATCGGGTCAGCCTAGATTGTGAGGTCAGACCCCGGCCAATGGGGGAAGGACACAGAGACAATAACGGCGTTTACGGTTAAAAATCCCTTTCAAACTGGGAGGCCGAGGCGGGCGGATCAACTGAGTTCGGGAGTTTAAAACCAGCCTGACCAACATGGTGAAACCGCATCTCTACTAAAAATACACAATCAGCCGGACGTGGTGACGCATGCCTGTAACCCCAGCTACTCGGGAGGCTGAGGCAGGAGAATCGCTTGAACCCGGGAGACGGAGGTTGCAGTGAGCCGAGATCGCGCCATTGCACTTTAGCCTGGGCAACAAGAGCAAAACTCTGCCTCAAAAAAACAAAACAAAACAAAAAAAAAACCCTTCCTTTCTTCGGTGTGCTCTTGCGATCTGGACGGACGCGAGCAGCACCCTTCTTCAGAAGTAAATATGCCTTCCTGTGAACTTTTCTAAGTGCTGGGTAGTTTTTTGTTTTGTGTTGTTTTGCGGCACCAAGCGCTTGTTTCTAACAAACCCACGGACCAAAGCTCTTCCCATTCATGAACCCCGCACCCCGAGTCAGGATTCTTCCCTGACGACCCTCCCGTGGTCCTTGCACGATCTGGGAGAGACGCGGTGCTGCGGGTGCAGAGCTGCTGAAAGAGGGCTCTAGGCCAGGGCACAGTCACTGTGCCGGGCCCCGGACGTCACCGCAGCCGCCATCTTATGGCTGAAGGGGACTGAGGCCGAGGTGGGCAGGGAGAACTCCGGCGGCCGATTGCGGAGCTGACTGTGAGGAGGCAGAGTCCCGCCAGAGCCACTTCCCACCGGTTCCAGCCAGCCTCTCCCCTCTCTCGGGATGTTGGACCTGGCACTCACCATTTCTAGGCTTCCAGGGGTCCCGGGGTTTAGCTGTGGCTCTCCCAATACTTGCAGGTTACACAGCCACAGAGGATGGGCCTCTATAGGCACAGGACACAGAACACAGAGGATAAACCTGGAGCTCCGGCTGCCGCGAGAAACAAAGGCCCCCAGAAACCGTGCGGTTCGCTCCAGCTGCGTGCCTGATTGGATGGTTTCCAGCCCAGCGTCCCTGATTGGATAATGCTTAAGGCCCCGCCTCCCCAGTCGCTGAGTGACAGATGTGATCAGATACTGGGCTGAGTGAAGAAACAGTGACAACCTAGGCTGCAGCCTTTTCTTTCTTTCTTTCTTTCTTTCTTTTTTCCTCCCCCCCGAGACGGAGTTTCGTTCTTGTTGCCCAGGCTAGACTGCAATGGCACGATGTTGGCTCACCGCAACCTCCACCTCCCGGGTTCAAGCGATTCTCCTGCCTCAGCCTCCCATGTAGCTGGGATTACAGGCATGCGCCACCACGCCCGGCTAATTTTTTGTACTTTATTAGTAGAGACAGGGTTTCTCCATGTTGGTCAGGCTGGTCTCGAGCTCCCGATCTCAGGTGATCCGCCCGCCTCGGCCTCCCAAGGTGCTGGGATTACAAGCGTGAGCCACCACGCCTGGCCTAAACCGCAGCCTTTTCAAACAGGGCTTCCTCCTTGAGCTGAGCATCCTATCCCAGAGCATGGGAAAGTTCTACCTCGTATTCTCTCTCTTTTTGAATGTATTCAAAAGGTGAACAGAAGTACTTTGCTGTCATATTAATAATACATGAAATGTTTGTTCAAGAGAAAATCAACTCTTACTTTGTTAATCGTGTATTATCAATACTAAAGCTAATTTTAATAAGACCTTGTAAAGCCAGGTGCGGTGGCTCAGGCCTGTAATCCCAGTACTTTGGGAGGCTGAGGCAAGCAGATCACTGGGTCAGGAGATTGAGACCATCCTGACTAACACGGTCAAACCCTGTCTCTACTAAAAATACAAAAAATTTGCCGGGCGTGGTGGCATGCACCTGTGGTCTCAGCTATTCAGGAGGCCGAGGCAGGAGAATGGCTTGAACCCAGGAGGCAGAGGTTGTGGTGAGCCGAGATCGCACCACTGCACTCAAGCCTAGGTGACGAAGTGAGACTGCGTCTCCAAAAATGAATAAATAAATAAATAAAACCTTGTAAATAAACAAAATTTGTCATTTTTTACCTCTCAAGATTTACATATATAATTTGCAATCTCCTGTAATTTTTTAAACTGTATTTTACTTATATCTACATTCTTTTTATTTTTTCAGTTTGAAACAACCTTTAAGTAATTTCAAACTGTTGTAGGAGATAGAAAGAAATCATTTAGGGACAGGTGCGTTGGCTCACGCCTGTAATCCCAGCACTTTGGGAAGCCAAGGTGGGTGGACTACTTGAGATCAGGAGTTAAAGGCCAGCCTGGCCAACACGGTGAAACCCCATCTCTATTAAAAATACAAAAAATTAGCCGGGCGTGCTGGTGCACACCTGTAGTCCCAGCTACTCCGGAGGCTGGGGCAGGAGAATCACTTGAACCCAGAAGGTGGAGGTTGTGTAAGGCCCAAGGGGTTCACCTTGCCCTTTGCCTAGACAGAGATGATTCGTCAAGACAGGGGAATTTGTGGAGGAAAAGTTAAATAGTAAATTGAACTCAATTGAACGTGGACACAAACAATGGTCACCAAGTCCCGGAACAAGTTGTGTGAGCCTTCTGAGTTGTTCATTCAGAGCTGTTTCAGTGATATCTCTATTTCAATCTATTTCTATACATTAGCTATTGAAAAACAATAGACAATCACAAAAACAAGTTGACCTTTTTGTGTTCCTTGTGCCCAGTTGCGGAAGGCCCTCGTGACTGGGCCTCCTGCCAAACAACTCATTACACAAAACCTAGGGTACCAGACTACATCAAAGCTTCATGAGACCTCTCCTCATCTGGAATGGAGGGAAATAGTCCATTTTATCAAAGGCTAAGGCTAAAATACTAGAATTTGAAACCCCTACCACTAAAAAGGAGGCTCAGAAATTTATTGGCTTGTTTGGATTCTGGAGACATCATATTCCCCACTTGGGTAACATTTTACAACCTCTGCATACAGTCACTAGAAAACGCTATGACTTTCAGTGGGGAGAGAAGGAGAGTGTGGCTTTTGAACAAGCTAAACAAGTGGTGCAGCTGGCCTTGGATCTATGGTCCATATGGGATGGGCCAGTAGAACTGCAAGTAACTGTCCTAGATCAACCTGCTAATTGGAGCATTAGGCAGAAACAAGATGGAAAGAGGTACATTTCAGGTTTTGGACCCAGAAACTGCCAGAGGCCGGCAAAGCTTATAGCTCTTTCTAGAAGCAATTGTCAGCTTGCTATAGGGCTTTGCTGGAAACAGAACTCCTCTGCTTCAACCACGATGTCTTTATGAGGCCTGAAATTCCTATTATGACTTGGGTCATGAGTTCCCCCAAAACTCACCAGATGGAGCATGACAAGGGGGAGAACTGGGATATGGGAAGTCCTTGAGTTTCCAGCGCTGGGAGAATCAGACACCACACTCCCCAGACTGTGGAGGATTCACCACGAGACCAGGAAGCAACAGCCTGGGCTTCAAAGTCGGCCACTCGTCCACGCACAGACGAGGAGAGGTCTCATGAAACTTCGGCACCGTCTGGGACCCCAGCTCTTTTATTTGGCATAAGGCCCAGTCACGAGGTCCCTTAGCTACTGGGCTCAAGGAACACAAAAAGTTCAACTTGTTTTTGTGATTGTCTATTGTTTTTCAATAAGTAAAGTATAGGAATAGAAAGAAATAGAGATTTCTCCAAAACAGCACTGGATGAACGCATCAAAGGTCTCACACAACCTCTTCCTGGACTTGCTGATCACTGTTTGTGTCCACGTTCAATTGAGTTCAAGTTTAATATTTAACTTTTCCTCCACAAATTCCCCTGTCTTGATGAATCGGCTCTGTCTAGGCAAAGGGCAAGGTGAACCCCTTGGGCCTTACACAACCTCTGCCTTCTGGGTTCAAGCGATTCTTCTGTCTCGGCCTCTGTAGTAGCTGGGACTACAGGTGTGCACCAGCACGTCCGGCTAAATTTTTGTATTTTTAGTAGAGATGGGGTTTCACCATGTTGGCCAGGCTGGCCTTTAACTCCTGACCTCAAGTAGTCTGCCCACCTTGGCCTCTCAAAGTGCTGGGATTACAGGTGTGAGCCACCGTGCCTGTCCCTAAATGATTTCTTTCTATCTCCTATAGCAGTTTGAAATTACTTAAAGGTTGTTTCAAGTTGAAAAAATAAAAACAATGTAGATATAAATAAAATATAAATAGTTTAAAAATTACAAGAGATTACAAAATATATATGCAAATCTCGAGAGGTCAAAAATGACAAATTTATTTATAAGGTTTTATTAAAATTAGCTTTAGTATTGATAATACACTATTACCAAAGTAAAAGTTGATTTTCTCTTGAACAAAAATTGTATGTATTATTAATATAACAGCAAAATACTTCCGTTCACCTTTCGAATACATTCAAAAAGAGAGAGAGTAAAAAAGAGAATTTTCCCATGCTCTGGGGTGGGCCTGGCTCAGCTCAGGGAGAAAGCCCTGCCTGAAAAAGATGCAGCTTAGGCTGTGACTCTTTCATACTCAGCCCAGCATCTTATCACATCTTCTTTCACTAGGGCCTGAGGGGGCGAGGCCTTAAGCATTATCCAATCAGGGACGCTGGGCTCGAAACCGTCCAATCAGACAGACACCCAGATGGAGCGAACAGGTCGACTTCCGAGGTTGGCGGGGCCTTTGTCTCTCGCTGCACCTGAACCTCCAGGTCTTATCTTCACTACTCTGTGTCCTCTGCTGCTAGAGGCCCAGCCCTGTGACCTGACGGTTTGGGGAGATCCACAGCTAAGACGCCAGGTCCTCCTGGAAGCCTAGAAATGGTGAGAGTGCCGTCCGACATCCCGAGAGTAGGGGAGGAACTGGTTGGAACCGGTGGGAAGTGGCTGTGGCGGGACTCAGGCCTCCCCGCAGTCAGCTCCACAATCTGCGCCCCAAGTTCTCCTTGCCCAGCTCGGCCTCAGTCCCCTTCAGCCGTAAGATGGCGGCTGCGCTGACACCCGGGCCCCCGGGCGTCCTGTCTCTTCCCCTGGCAGTGACTGTGCCCTGGCCTGGAGCCCTCTCCGGGCAGCTGTGCACCCACAACGCCACGTGTCTCCCAGATCGTGCAGGGACCACGGGAGGGTCCTCAGGGGAGAATCCTGACACAGGATGCAGGTTCATGAATGGGAAGAGCTTTGGTGCGTGGTCTTCACAGTTTCCCTTTTCTCCTATTAAGAATGTACCGGCCCTTGCGCGTTGGCTCACGCCTGGAATCCTAGCACTGGGAGGCCGAGGCGGGCGGATCACTTGAGGTCAGGAGTTGAAGACGAGCCTGGTCAAAATGAGGAAACCCCATCTCTACTAAAAATACAAAAATTAGCTGGGTGTGATGGCGAATGTCTGTAGTCCCAGCTACTCGGGAGGCAGAGGTGAGAGAATCGCTTGAACCCAGGAGGCGGAGGTTGCAGGGGCTGATATCTTACCACTGCACTCCAGCCTGGGCGACAGAGCAAATCTCTGTCTAAAAAAAAAAAATTACGAGTCACCGCAAAAATATCAAACAGTTTAATCAAAGAGTGATTCAAGAATTGTAGAGCACCCAGCTATAGTTTGTAGTTTGTGGTCCATGGTAGGGGCTTGAAGGAAAGACATTTATAAGGTGCATGATGAAGAAAACCATATTCAGTAGTTAGTTAGGTATAGTTACGTAGGTGGAAATGTCCTGGTTATGTATTCAGAGCTTAATTGGCAGTTTATAGTTGTTTAAGCATGAATTTTATTTCCCTTAATGTATTAATTTAACAAAAAGTGCAATTAATTATTTTCATACCTCACAGGGGACTGATTTTCCCTGGCATTTTTCACATGTGTCCCAAGCAGGGCCTCGAGTTGTACCCCATGTACCTCAATTAATCATTCTTTAAAAAGCATGGCATAACAGTATTGAAAAGATTTGTTTTCCATTTGTAAATATTTCCCAGGAGAAGAAAGCACAGAATAATCCCCTGACACTGTATTGTAAAAAATATTTGTGTCTTTTTCTTTTTTCTTTTTTTGTTTTGCTTTTTGAGACGGAGTTTTCGCTCTGTTGCCAGACTGGAGTGAGGTCCTGCAGTTGCGCAGTCGGGCGATCTGGGCTCACTGCAACCTCCATCTCCCGGGTTCAAGCAATTATCCTGCCTCAGCCTCCCGAGTAGCTGGGACTACAGTCACATGCCACCATGCCCAGCTAGAGAAATTTCACCATGTTGGCCAGGATGGTCTCGATCTCTTGACCTTGTGATCCGCCCGCCTCCACGTTCCAAAGTGCTGGGATTACAGGTGTGAGCCACCGCGCCTGGCTCCTCTTTTTCTTTTATTTTTCCAGAGAACTTACCGAAATGTTTTTGGGCCAAGATTACCCTTTGGAAACTTTGTAGGATGACGTGTCCTCAGCTATCCTTCAGTTTTTTTCTGGTCCTGGGTTTTAGTACTTTCTGGGAATAAACCAATATACCCACCATGGCTATGGCTATGTGTCTAGTGACTATTATCTCTTGGGTCATTTTCTCCCATAGGACCACCTGAAGTATGGAGTGTAGAAATTCAAGGGAGCAGGTGGCAGCCTTGGGGCTGAAAGGCATCTTCTGGTGCACTTTTTTTTTTTTTTGAAAAGCTAAATCCTTGAGACATGAAGATTTTCTTTTCTTTTTTTTTTTTTTTTTTTTGAGACGGAGTCTTGCTCTGTCACCCAGGCTGGAGTGCAGTGGCGCAATCTCGGTTCACTGCAAGCCCCACCTCCTGGGTTCACGCCATTCTCCTGCCTCAGCCTCTCCGAGTAGCTGGGACTACAGGCGCCCGCCATGAGTCTTGCTCTGTCACCCAGGCTGGAGTGCAGTGGCGCAATCTCGGTTCACTGCAAGCCCCACCTCCTGGGTTCACGCCATTCTCCTGCCTCAGCCTCTCCGAGTAGCTGGGACTACAGGCGCCCGCCACCACGCCCGGCTAATTTTTTTGTATTTTTAGTAGAGACGGGGTTTCACCGTGGTCTCGATCTCCTGACCTCGTGATCCACCCGCCTCGGCCTCCCAAAGTGCTGGGATTACAAGCGTGAGCCACTGCGCCCGGCCAACGAGACATGAAGATTTTCTTCACCCAACCTAGCTTCCATTTCTTGGAGACACATTGCTAGTCAGTCAATCAGATGCTGGTATTGAGGGGAAAACAAATAATTTCTGTCTCCTGGATTATCTTGTGGGAGGGGCAGAAAAATAGTGAAAACAATAGTGAAAAAACACTCCAAAAGAAAAAAAACTGACCCCAGTGAGATGGCGTAAATAACTTACAAAGTAAAATGCACCCGGGGCACTCACTGGGGCATAGTGCAGTGTCTCCTGGAAGGGTGGTTATTGCACATGTAAGTGAACAGGATGGGGTGGGTGATTGGATCTGTACCTTGAAAAGATTTGTTTACTTATTTTGACCTCAATTTTTTTTTTTAGGCAGTCTCCCTCTGTTGCACAGGCTGGAATGCAGTGGCTTGATCTCAGCTCACTGCAACCTCCACCTCCTGGGTTCAAGTGATTCTCCTGCCTCAGCCTCCCGTGCAGCTGGGATTACAAGCATGCACCACCAAGCCTGGGTAAGGTTTTGTATTTTCAGTAGAGATGGGGTCTCACCATGTTGGTCAGCTTGATCTTGACCTCAGGTGATCCACCTGCCTCACTCTTCCAAAGTACTGGGATTACCAGCATGAGCCATAAACACTGTATTCTACAATCCTATGAATATTAAGCCACACTACTTTGAATTAATCGCTTAAATGGTTATTTTATTTATACTTTTGAAATATAAAGTGTTTTAACTGAAGTATAGTTGCAATTTTTTTTCTTTTGAGACGGAGTCTTGCTCTTTCAGCCAGGCTGGAGTGCGGTGGCTTGATCTTGGCTCACTGCAATCTCTGCCTCCTGGGTTCAAGCGATTCTTCTGCTTCAGCCTCCCGGGTAGCTGGGATGACAGGCGCGCTGTACCACGCCAAGGTAATTTTTTTGTATTTTTAGTAGAGATGGGGTTTCACCATATTTGCCAGGCTGGTGTTGAACTCCTGACCTGGTGATCCACATGCTTCAGCCTAACAGAGTGCTGGGACTACAGTGTGAGACACTGCACCTAACTGTAGTTGCAAATTTTTTTTTTTGAAACGGAGTTTCGCTCTTGTTGCCCAGGCTGGAGTGCAATGGTGCAATCTCGGCTCACTGCAACCTCCGCCTCCAAGGTTCAAGGGATTCTCCTGCCTCAACCTCCTGAGTAGCTGGGATTGCAGGCATGTGCCACACCTGGCCTAGCTAATTTTGTATTTTTAGTAGAGACAGGGTTTCTCTATGTTGGTCAGGCTGGTCTCAAACTCACGACCTCCGGTGATCCACATGCCTCAGCCTCCCAAAGTGCTGGGATTACAGACGTGAGCCACCATGCCCAGCTATGTAGTTGCAATTTTTAAAAATACTGCATACATTATGACCAGTTCATTAAAATTATTCATACTTAGATCTTTATATCTAATATCCAAAGAAAATTTACTCCCAAGTTTTTACAGTAGATATTAGTGTGACATGTTTATTACTTTATGCAATAGGGAAAATTGTGAGTAAACACAATTTGTGTATCTTTTATTTTACTAAATTGAAATGCTGTTATTACAGGAGAGAGGTGATGTGGCCACCCAAAAACCATAATAGCTCTGCAGTTAACTATGTTGCCAGTTCTAATATATTCCACTATATGAACACAGTCAGATTCTATTTCTTCATCAAAAAGTGTGTTGAAAGTTGTCAGATGTATTTCAATATAGAACCCCAATTTAATGGCTAGGAGATGAGAGACCAGCAAAGATGGAAAAAAAGCTATAAAATTCTTCTGAAAAACTGCATTTTTTTTTTTTTTTTTTGAGACGGAGCCTCGCTCTTTCACCCAGGCCGGACTGCAGTGGCTCTATCTCGGCTCACTGCAAGCTACGCCCCCCGGGGTTCACGCCATTCTGCTGCCTCAGCCTCCTGAGTAGCTGGGACTACAGGTGCCCGCCACGGCGCCCGGCTGATTTTTTGTATTTTTAGTAGAGACGGGGTTTCACCATGTTAGCCAGGATGGTCTCGATCTCCCGACCTCGTGATCCGCCCACCTCGGCCTCCCAAAGTGCTGGGATTACAGGCGTGAGCCACCGCGCCTGGCAGCATTTTTTTTTCATAAGGCTCATGTTTCTCATGCTGAGAGTAGCTGTGCACTTTGGGTGTTTTGAGAGAAATTGTTTTTAGGGGAATATTTTCTGGCTGATAAATCTTATATCTAATATGAGCTTTTTCTTTCCTTTTTTTTTTTTTTTTTTTTGAGATTTTGAGATGGAGTCTCGCTCTGTCACCCAGGCTGGAGTGCAATGGCACGATCTTGGCTCACTGCAACCTCCGCCTCCTGGGTTCAAGCGATTCTCCTGCCTCAGCCTCCCGAGTAGCTGGGATTACAGGCGTGTGCCACCACTCCCAGCTAATTTTGTATTTTTAGTAAAGACGGGGTTTCACCATGTTGGTCAGGCTGGTCTCGAACTCCTGACCTTGTGATCCACCCACCTCGGCCTCCCAAAGTGCTGGGATTACATAATATGAGCTTTTTCTTAAGATCTTTTGAACTTTTTTCTCTCAAAATAATCTGGCTCAGATGGAGATCTGTTTTTCTCTCCAGTGCTTTGGGTGTCTGTTTCAAAAGCCCTATTCATATCCGATGGTGTCTAAATGAGGTGGGCTTTCATAGCGAGAACTTTTAGAGCTATTTCTATCTGGACTCATGCTGGAAATTCAGCAGTATTTTTTCCATGTCCCTACTATACGTAGAAACTGAGGCTGAAACACTAATCACATTCCCATGATTGTGAAGGTGTAATTCTACCCATGAGGCCTGTAGGCTCTCCTCCTGCAGCTCATGCCTCACTCTCTGATGTGACACTAGAGTGCTGCTGTGGCAAATGGGGTTCACATAAAATATGAGCTCTGCTCTGGGCTGTGCCTCAGTGGCAGATGTTATAGGTCAAGAGAGGACACTAGGCCGGGCGCGGTGGCTTACGCCTGTAATCCCAGCACTTTGGGAGGCCAAGATGGGCAGATCACGAGGTCAGGAGATTGAGACCATCCTGGCTAATATGGTGAAAACGCGTCTCTACTAAAAATACAAAAAATTAGCCAGGCCAGGCATGGTGGCAGGCGCCTGTAGTCCCAGCTACTCAGGAGGCTGAGGCAGGAGAATGGCGTGAACCCGGGAGGCAGAGCTTGCAGTGAGCCGAGATTGTGCCACTGCACTCCAGCCTGGGCGACAGAGCGAGACTCCGTCTCAAAAAAAAAAAAAAAAAAAAAGGCCACTAGCAACCAGGAGAAAGCAAGCAGGAATGCTGTAACCCAATGCCAGGGAGTACAGAGCCACTGCTCTAAAATGTAAATAGCCAAAAAGATAGAACCCTATTCAACCATTTTTGCAGCAGAATGAAAGCCTACCTTTAGAAGGCACCTGGATTCAAGCTACTAAACTGCTTCCTGTTATGAAGATGTGAAAAGTTTGTCATTGAATATAAGCAACTAGCATACACCGATGGCCTCTTCAATCTCCAGGTGAATTTAGGATGAACTATGTATGACATGGTGCTGTAAGTTCTTCTACTTGTGAACTAATTATGGTGACCATCTTTCTGTCTTTGCGATCCCTTAAGCAGACTGATGATGATCCATGTCACATTTAAGTTCAGTTGTGTAATAAAACCATTTTCTTTCTGTTCTATTATTGTGGAGTTTCTCTGGGGTGGAGAAAATTTTTCTTTTAATTATTGTTTCCAAACACTGTCTAGAATTACCAGACATGATAGAAACACATAAGGCGCCAACCAGAATTTACTCTAGAGGGGACTTTCCCTCTCAGACTTCTAGTCAACTCACACTTGTGCAGCAAAGTGCATGCTGTTCCCTAAATATGCAGGCAGAATTGTGTCTCTGCCTATTTGGTATCTATAGTCCTCTGGAGCCACTTCTAGAGAGGCTAGA
>NW_026653064.1:0-15879 GCF_009828535.3 Hylobates moloch
CTCAGTAAACTATCGCAAGGACAAAAAACCAAACACCACATGTTCTCACTCATAGGTGGGAATTGAACAATGAGAACTCATGGACACAGGAAGGGGAACATCACACTCCGGGGACTGTTGTGGGGTTGGGGGAGGGGGGAGGGATAGCATTAGGAGATATACCTAATGCTAAATGACGAGTTAATGGGTGCAGCAAATCAACATAGCACATGGATACATATGTAACAAACCTGCACATTGTGCACATGTACCCTAAAACCTAAAGTATAATAATAATAATTAAAAAAACATTAAAAAGTTATCTTAGGGTGTGAGAACAATGATGTTTTTAAATTTAAATATTTTATAACTTTGACATTGAACTTACTACCATGAATTGTGTGTAGTTTGAACTTAATGAAAATCTTCGAAGGCTGTAATTTAGATGTAATTTAAAAACAACAGAGATCCATTCAGTCTGCAATCACATAATGGAAAAAATATAACGTCATTCATATACGATTTTTCCATTTGACACGGCCTAGAGAAAATGTGAGCTATCTTCTGCTATAAACAACCTTTACATTCTTGGAGCTGTCAGGGTAATATCTCTGAACGTAGGTTTCCTTACCTGAAAAATGATGAGTTTGGAGGACACAATCTCTTAACTTGTCTTCAGTGGTAATAGTCTATGAATTTGTAAGTGCTAGGAAGAAAATAGAAAATAAGAAGTAAATTCATTGGCATGGCACTATGGGTGATAATACGAGGCTAGTTTCAGAATAATAACTGACATCATCAAAAAAATTGAAATTGGAAAATTTCAGCTACAGATAAATTAAGTATCTTTCTATAGATCTATATAGTAAAATGAAGTAGCCAAGCTATCAATTTTGTGATATATGCAGCATTTTAAACAGGTGATTATTAGGACTAAATTTTCAGCCCATTAGTGATGGATTAATGGCATAGCTTGCTTCCAAGGGGAACTCTTATAGACTCTATGAACTCTCACCTCCACAAAAAAAGAGATGGGGCTTGCAGGTGGCTTGGTATGTGTGGAAAAGGTGATGTGCAGATAACTCCCATGAAGCACTGCTAACCTCTCCTCAATATGTGGCCAAATAAATTAAGAATGCTCTCAGTGGTCATCTTTTCAGCTCTCTTTCAATGCCTCCTTCTATTGCCCTTCACTTCGCCATCTCTCCCCTCCCTTCCGTAGGATCCACTCTTATCATAACATCCCATCCAGGACTCTAGGTGCTCAAGTTTTTCCTTTACCCACATAAGTTTTGCCCTACATAAGTTAGTCCTCAGAACGTATTTGGTCAGAAGATGCCTGCTGTCTGATTGAAACATATAAACCCTGTCTTCATGTTTCAAGTGACCTCTTGCTGAGGAGGTTTATCTTGAGTCTTGAGTCAGGGTGCTTGACCTAAGTTATTATGAAGAGAGAGAGAGAGAGGAAGAGGAAGAGGAAGAGGAAGAGGAAGAGAAGGAAGGAAAGAAGGAAGGAAGGGAAAGGAAGGAAGGAAGGGAAAGGAAGGAAGGAAGGAAGGAAGGAAGGAAGGAAGGAAGGGAAAGGAAGGAAGGAAGGAAAGGAAAGGAAAGGAAAGGCGAGCAGGGGAAGGGAGAGAGGAATGAAGGAGAGGAGGGAGGAAGGGGCAGAAGGAAAGAAGAGAGGAAGTAAAAAAAGTAGCATTGAAAAAAGATGCTTGCACGAGAACGTTTATAGCAGCACAGTTCGCAAATTGCAAAAACATGGAACCAGCCCAGAGCCCATCAATGAATGAATGGATAAATTGTGATATATATAGATATATATATATATGTGTGTGTGTGTGTGTGTGTTTATATGTGTACATATGTGTGTGTGTGTGTATGCGTATATATAATCGAATACTACTCAGCCATAAAAAGGAATGGATTAATGGCATTCACAGCAACCTGGATGGGATTGGATAGTATTAACCTAAGCGAAGTAACTCAGAAATGGAAAACCAAACATCGTATGTTCCCATAAGTGGGAGCTAAGTTTTGAAGATGCAAACGCAAAAGAATGATACAATGGACTGTGGGGATTCAGGGGGAAATAGTGGGAAGGGGGTGAGGGATAAAGGACTACTAATTGGGTTCAGTGTATACTGCTCGGATGATGGCTGCACCAAAATCTCACAAATCACCACTAAGGAACTTATCCATGTAACCAAATACTACCTGTTCTCCAAAAACCATGGAAATTAAAGAAAAAAAAAGAAAAAAACAAAAGAAAAGAAAATCCTGCTTGGTTTCCAAGGAAAGGAAAAGCAAATAAAACAAGCCAACAGAGGTATAGAAATAGCATTTGTAATTCCTAAAAATTGTTAATAGTCAGTTTAGAATTTTTATGAATTAATTGATGAGACCTTTCTATAAAGGTCAAATGTTAAAGACGAGAAAATATTTACCTTGAAGATATCAGAAAGGCACTAGTTAGGTCTTATAGGAAAGTCATTTCAGGTATTTATCCAGTTTTTTTTTAATTACAAAAGTGAATTATTTACTTTCCAATATGATTGCTCATCTGGTAGATTCTACTTAAAGCTGATGATGGTTAATTTTTAATTTATTCACACATCCCTACCAAGCACCATTCCTTATTTCTACTCTTTTTCAGAAAATAAAAATTAAAAAGTTGTGTGGACTCACTATTTCCATTCTTTTCTTCCCACTCTTTTTTAAAACTATTTTTTTTCAGGCTTTCCACCAAATACTCCATCAAAACTGTCTTTTTCCAGGTCACTGACAACTTCCACATCATTAATTTTTTGGTCACTTCTCAATCTTCACTTACTTACTTAGAGTATTTGATACTGTTGATTCTGTTCAGATTGTCTTATAATTCCATTATAACTACAGTAATAATTCAGCTGAAATTATAAGCATGTAAAATTACTTAGCTCCCCATTTAAAATGACAATCACAAAACTTATTTTATATTCCAGAAGACAAATATCTTTAAGCACTATAAATTCCTATAAATATGAAAATTTCCTAATGGACATGTCAATTGCATGTCCACAACGAACTTCCACAGCTATTGCAAAATCATCTTAATCTATGTCAACAGAAACTTTTACTAGTAGGTAGGTTCCCTGGCCCTTTGCAACTTAAAATCAGGCACTGAAAGGAAAAGATGATAATGAGTGTTTGGTGCCCCGGGGGGTGGATTTTTTACATGGATTATACAGAAGTTACTTTGATTTTAAATATTAATATTCAATTTATTATGGTTATAAATTCAAAATACCGGTTTGCCTTAAGCATCCTTATGCTTTTAATTTGTATCACAAATATTATTTTAAATAGAAATCTAGGAAATTTTATAATTACCTTTAAAAGAAATTTTCAATTATGTCTACATTAACAAGTGTAACTATTTAGCATGCATTAAATGTTTTAAGCCTCACTTAATATGTTAAGTTTCCTTCAACTTTTGATTACTAAACATACTTTCTCAGACACTTAAACTATTCTTGCAAATTTAATAAATGCAATATATAGATGTATGCATATGCACACACAGTGACCAGAAAAGTGTGGCATGACATTACGGATGGAGATGTATCATCCAGGATGAATTTTTCCAAACCCCCTTTGCTGTGTTAAACCCCTTTTTTGTAGTCAGTTGTTATATATGCAAACACTAAAAAGGGAACAGTCCATAGCCTATGCACCTGTGTTCAAGTTGCACATTAACTAAATATGCAAGTCAAGTTCATGATATTCATGCCAAGCAGAAACACCAAGTGATAGATTTAACTTATCTATAAGCAGCATCATTCTCTTCTGAATACTGTTTTTTATGTTCACCTGTTACAACCACAGCTTATATAGACACTTACGGCATCTAATATGATTCTGTGTGGCCAAAGGGTATGCCTGATGCTGACATCACAGCTTCTAAGGGTACCATTTTAGTGGCCACAATCCACATGTATCCTGCTGAATTAATCAACTCTTTTTGGTATTGGATGAGAGTTAAATTTTCCCTTCTCACCTTGATGGTTTACAAACTGTGCAGGCTAAGTTGGTGCCCATACCTCTCAGTGTAATATTGAGAGGTCCTAAATAATAGTAAAAAATAATTCTAATATCTTGCCCTACATGAAGGAATTATCTTGACACATTTTCAACAGAAGCCAAGAATAAGTGTTTTCAGCATTCTGAAAAGTAATTTCAGAATTTTGAGTTTGTGTAGTGGCCTAGATGTAAATTTATTTTTAAATGATTGAATTTCATCTTGTCTGAAGACTAAAATAACAGGAAATAACTAAGAGGCTGAGAAATACATTTATAACAGGGTAACTTACATGAGTTTCACATTAACGGTTTGAAGAGCATGGTATGATTTTTAATAACCTCAATTATATTTGAAAACTAAATAGGTCTTCTATATTAGTAGCCTCAAGCTCTCTGACAGCAGATACCTTCAATTACAAACTCTTACCTCAATTTGCCTTCTTAGGGACACTGATTATATTGCATGTAGGTCTTCCAACAAAGACCACTTTTAAAATATCAAACCATGACACTCAACCCTTTCATTTCAGTTCAATATTTATTATATTATCTTCATTTTATCTACCTTGAGGTTGCCACCATGTAAATATCCATTTCATTCAATGTCTCAATAAATATTCTCTGAGTGCATAGTATGTGTCAGTCTCTGAGCTAAAATAAGTGTATTATGGTGGTGACACAGGCATACAATTTTTTAAAAATAACTGTAAAGATTTAATTTATTCTCAAGTTTTCAGACAAGAACATGCTTAAAGTATATGCATTCAAGACTTCCAAATCTTCCCTTATGGCCATCCCTAATAGTCTTCTATTACATAGTTTTATACAAGAATTTATGTCCCATTCTCTTTGTAACTGATGGCCTCATGACTTTATCTTTGATATAACTTTAGTTTTTCTTATTTTCATCTTTAGAGACAGTATTCTCAGTGCAGTTTTCAACTGACTAGTCTACAAAGGATTTATTGTCCAAGTTATCAATCATTACACTTCTGGAGTCTGAGTGGTTTCTTGAACTTTTTCAAATATCATGAAAATTTCACTATTAGTGTTGGATTAATATTGACTCTCTTATTGTAGCCGTTATGAATTTCAAATAAATGATTATGAAAATATAATTTGTACTAATTTATATAAAGTTTGTGTAATTTATTTTCTGACACATTTGTGTCTGAAAACTGTGAGACAAGATGCTGTTTTTCCAATACCAGTTATATGTTGAAAAGTAATTCTATTCTTTA
The DNA here is from genome assembly GCF_009828535.3 of Hylobates moloch. Lineage (NCBI taxonomy): Eukaryota > Metazoa > Chordata > Mammalia > Primates > Hylobatidae > Hylobates > Hylobates moloch. The sequence continues at coordinate 5,283 of NW_026653064.1, forward strand.
GCCACTTAAAGTTATAACTTTCCAGGAATTTGAAGGTCCTCATTCCTGGAACTGTTCAAAGTTGGATACACATATAACAGGGATATAACAGAAAATTTCCAAACAAGGTCATTGATTTAGTTTAGAAAATTTTTAACTTTTCTTCAAGTGTTCATATGTTCTAAAGTTCTGTGAGTCTAAGAATTCGTGTTTTTGCTTGATTTACATTGTGAGTCTTCTTTGAGAACAAAAGTTCTCCCCTTTATCTTTAGGGATCCAATAAATAAAAAACTGAGGACTTTGAGATTTTACTGATATTTTACTGATAGAATTACCTTCTGCACAGTTAGTGCACATCTATACAAACAGATTTATTTAAAAGGCTGATAATTTTCCACTTAATTACTTGTTTGTTTTTAACAATGATCCTGCTTATGTGAAAAATGTAGGAATTTTGTTTTTACAAAGAGGTCAAAGGCAAGCAGATGATATTTAGTACCTCTCTTCGTAATTTCTCAAGATTTGTTACTAAAATATCTCAATGTTATGTAGTAGAGTAACTTTGTTAGTTCTTATAAATTTTTCTTATGAATTTCTTAAGAATAACTTTATCTCTTATGCAATACATTGCAGCTAGCCCGGGTGCAAGCTGAGGATAACAAATTAGTAGTCAGCACTCTGTCTTCAGAGCATGTAAGTTAAGAAAATGTGTGGTTTCTCATATTCCAGAAAATCCAAACATCTTTGGAGAAACAAGTGAGTTTCAATGGTCAAAAATATATAGGAAGTCTAAATAAATAAACAAAAAATAGCAAGTTTCAAAGGAATCACAATTTAGACCTAAAATACTGGCCCCTTAGTAATATGGTAAAAACAGTTACCTATCCTATCTCTCTGATTGTCAAGATGAAAGACGGTGTGGAGGGAGAGAAGAAGTAAGATGGAGAGAGAAGGAGAGAAACAGAGAAAGGGAATGAGAGATGAAAAGGAAAGATGGAGAGAGAGACACACAGAAACAGAGGGACACACACACATACACAGACTGATTTTATCAGGGATCGAAACATCATAGGGAGAATGTTTTAAAGTTACCCTGTACGTATAACACACATTTGATGGGAAGTGATTCTGTATGTTACTGTAACATTTATTCAGATCACAGAAATGAGCCAGCACCTCCTCAATGATGAATCATTAATTACGTAATTTAGTAACTTAAATCATTAATGACAATTTAATTTTAAATGTTTTATCCCCCAAAATAACTAAAATGGATGGTAAAAACTTAACTGACTTTAACAACTAAATTAAATGTTAAAGCTGGTTATACATCTGTGTCAAGTCCCTCACCAATTCCCACCTCCATTCATAGGCACCGCAAATGGATGTGAAACATATTTAATGAATGGGTAGCATACATTTAAACTATTTGTAACATATATTTGATAGTAAGTGATTCTATAATACAGGTTGCATGTTTCTTGTTACAAAATAAATCCACATGAAGGCTCTGAAAAATTCTAAAAACAAAGTTTGTTTATTTAATCACCAAAGGTTGTTGAGCAGTGGGGATAAAAAAGTTAAAAATGAACACATCTGGACCTATAAACAGATCACTGCATTCTCAACAGAAAGATCTACTACTGATCCTTCTTTCTCTATATCTCTATCATCTATCTATCTGTCTCTATCATCGACTTACCCTATCAATCTATCTAATCTATCATCTATATATCCTATCTATCCATCTAATCTATCCTATCTATCACCTATCTGTAACTGTATGTATTATGTATCCATCCATCTTTATCTATAAATCTATCATCTATCCATCCATTTTAACTATCAATCCATCCATCCATAGCTATCTACCTACCCACCTACCTATCTGTCTAGCTACCTATATATATCAAGATTGTAAAGGCACAGAGGGGAGTCAGGTTAGGCTTCAGCATGCTAGTGACAAACAGGCTTTTTCCATGCAGATAAAGATGGAAGTAGGCCGGGCGCGGTGGCTCACGCCTGTAATCCCAGTACTTTGGAAGGCCGAGACAGGCGGATCACGAGGTCAGGAGATTGAGATCATCCTGGCTAACACATGGTGAAACCCCGTCTCTACTAAAAATACAAAAAAATTAGCTGGGCGTGGTGGCGTGCGCCTGTAGTCCCAGCTACTCCGGAGGCTGAGGCAGGAGAATGGCGTGAACCTGGGAGGCGAAGCTCGCAGTGAGCCGAGATCGCACCACTGCACTCCAGCCTGGGCGACAGAGCGAGACTCCATCTCAGAACCAAACCAAACCAACCAACCAACCAACCAAACAAACAAACAAACAAAAAACCATGGAAGTATATTTCCGGCAGAGGAAACAGCATCTGCAAAGCTACTTAGATACTGTCTTGCTTGAGGTTAGGCATGCATAACTTGGTAGTAAAGACAACCAAGACAAGTTTTGCTTGTTAACTGTGGTGTTGCAACCCAGGCCAACACTTGGTGTTTATTATTTTCTAAGTTTCTTCCTTCTTTTTTAAAAATTATGTTTTTCTAACTGACAAAAATTGTATATATTTGTGGTATACAACATGTTGCTTTGAAATGTGTGTACATTGTGGGATGGCTAAATTACATATGTGTTATCTCACATACCTATCAAATTCTTGTGGTGAAAACATTTCAGATCTACTCTCTTAGCATTTTTTAATGATATGATACATTTTTATTAACTATAGTCGCATTCTATTGAAACAATAATTTTATTATTTCATGATTTTATGGGTTAACTGAGCTTAACTAGGCAGTTCATATATGGTATTGGCTAAAGCGGCAGCTAGTGGTAGGGGCTAGATTGGATTAAATTTGCTAGGACAGAAAATTAAAACATAATTGACTCCGGAGGTAAATTTTTAAATATAGGTTTTCTCATTAGTTCTTTATTTTGTGAGCTCAAAAACAATATACTCTCTTTTTCATATATAAAATTTATATAAAATACACTTCATAAATAAAATGTATAAAATAAAATTTCTGGTTCCATCTACCCAATGTTCAGACTGTTTTGCTTGATTAAGCAGTACAGGAAAGGTAGGCATGGTGACTCATGCCTGTAATCCCAGCACTTTGGGAGGCCGAGGCAGGTGGATCACTTGAGGTCAGGAGTTTGAGACCAGCCTGGCCAACATGGTGAAACCCCATCTCTACTAAAAATATAAAAATTAGCTGGGCATGGTGATGTGCACCTGTAGTCCCAGGTACCTGGGAGGCTGAGGCAGGAGAATCACTTGAGCCCAAGAGGGGGAGGTTACAGTGAGCTCAGATGGTGCCACTGTACTCCAGTGACAGACTCTCTCAAAACCAAACCAAACCAAAACAAAACAACAACAACAACAACAAAAAAAACAAAGCATAGAGGGCTACTGTGCTTCAATGTGCTTTTTAAAAAGGAGTGGAATAAAACTAGGAAAAGAAATAATTTTCATTAAGAGAACTATTATACACAATCGTTAAATATAGGTTTACATAATTGGGATAAAAATTATTTGAAAAAGTATCAGTTGGCTGAAACCACTAAAATATTCAGGCTCAACCCATGTAGAATTATACTGCCAGAATATTAGGAAAATGGGTTGACAGAAGGAACCAGGAGTTCTGAGCACTGCAACTGAACTTTGATGTTGAGTGTCTCAAAGTTCCACGACCTAGGAGTGTGCTTGTTTTCACCCACCAGACGAAATGGGTTGCTCTTTCTCCTGTCATCTGAGCAGAAGATTGCTTTCATTACAGTCTGAGTTGAGTGAAGATCAGAAGAGCCCAGGGATAGGTCAGAGACACCACAAGTCAATAAGTCTAGAAACGCGAGGCAGCGTGTGGAGACGGCCCTGCATGGCTGCTCTGGTCTAAACGTCTGAGTCCCCCACCAAATCCAAACGTGGAAATCCTAACCTCCGAGGTGATGGTATTAGAAGGTGGGGCCTTTGGGAGGTGATGAGGTCATCAGGGTGGAGTTCCATGAAAGGGATGAGTGCCTTAAAAAGTAATATGAAATGGTTTGCTTTCTGCTTTCTACTCTCTGCCACATGAGAACGCAGTAAGAAGAGCATGATGTGCAAACAAAGTGGGTCTTCACCAGGCACTGCATATGGTGGGACCTTGATACTGGACTTTCCAGCTCCAGATGTGTGAGAAATAAATGTCTAGCATTTGAGCCACCCAGTCCATGGCAGTTTGTTACAGCAGCGTGTACTGACTACAGCAATGGCACACATAAATTTCTCTGAAGATGATTTTCAATGGAAAAAGGAAAACAGGCCTTGCCTGTTCTCCTTCATTAACTTCTCTTCATGAGGGCCCAGGCTTTCTTTGTATTCAGAGAAGGCAGGTAGGCCTGTCCAAGCCAGCACTGTAGAACCATCACATGTCAGGAGCCAGTGAAACTCATTCATGTGTGGAGCACATCAGCAGATTACCATGGCCAAGAATATCAGCATGAGGAACATCATGGGCAAAGTTAAAAAGTCTTTACCAAGCCAGCGACTATCCCTATCAAGAATGGCCAAATAAGCAACATGCCTACCTTTGTGTTACGTACTATGGTTCTATTATATATTGATGCTTTGGAAACCATGGGATAACATTCATCAGTAGGAAAACAAAAGCTTCACCAATCCTTTTGTAATGTGGTGATGGGTAGGGTGATGGATACTAAAGCCCCTACAAGAATCCTGTATCTCAGGAAAGGAGGTGTTGATGGCTGATGTGATACCTTGGTTCTTCTTAGTTTGAAAGAATTTAAACAAGAGACACACAACAAAGGAGGTGTAGCATAGAGTAATTTATTGTAAAAGAAAAATAATATGTTGAATGTTAGGGGCAGAATGGACAGTACACCCTGAGAGAGACAGGATTCAGGGTGGGCTGCTCGAAGGATGAGACAGCAAAGACTGGCACTAGGGCGACTCCCGGTAAGGGAGTCTTCCATGATTATTCATCAGGAGTTGGGAGAGGTGTTACAAATAAGCATGTTCTCGGTAGTCCTCTGGGTCCACATGCGCAGTAGCTGTGCATGCTTGTTCATACATTGCATGTCTCATTAGCATCTTATATCTCTACCCAGGGGTATGCTTTTTACTATTAAAATGAGCAAAGGATCAGTTTGAGGACAGGTAAAGTCAAAATGCACATGCTCTCTAGAAGGGAAAGTCCTTATTGAAGATAGCTTAGCTTGAATGAACTCAATGACAATGAGAATGCTGAAGTTTATTGTCTTGATTGTATGGTCACCACCGTTGCTGTATCCCGAGAACATGGACACTTTCTTGACTACCTATCCTGCCTCAGAAGCCTGGTACTTAACAATGGATGATCACATAAGCCTCGCTGCTGTCAGCAGCACCATTCTGAGCTAGCCTGACTGTCAGCTAACACTTGGGTGGGAAGTCACGTGCAGTGTGCAGGGCGCCTTCTATTTGGCCGTCCTGGTGGTCTGCATCTCTCCACGCAGCTCTTCACAAACACAAGCTTTCATTCTGCCCTTTGGTTCTCCAAGGAACACTTTGACAGTTATTTAATTTAATCTTTCTTGTTGGTCTGCATTCGACTGTGCCAGCTTATCAATAGAGCTCCTTTAAGACAATCAATACTTCCTGTTTGTTCCAAAAAAAGTCTTCTTTACACAATTCAGTGCAGAGAAATAAATGGATGCATTTGACACTAAGAAGGCACATTTATCTGACTTTTATGTATCTGCTACATCAGTAGAAACAGTGCTATTTTATTTGATGAATTATAATAACAGGTTGGCAATTCTTCGAAAACTAAGAAGTGAATTGTTGCTTTTGTTTGAGATCATAAGGATCAATACAGTGGATGGATTTCACCCTCATATCCACAAAGCACAGTTGCTTCTTCCTGCAGCTCTTTGGATGTATGGGTCTATGTGACTCGCTCACAGCCTTATTTGACTTAGAAATCTTTGTGAGTAGCTAAGGAGTGTGGCCATGTGCTAGGAACGGTGGCTCACACCTGTAATCCCAGGACTCTGGGAGGATAAGTCAGGAAGATTGAGTCCAGGAAATTCTAGATAAACCGGGGAAACATAGTGAGACCTCCTCTCTATGAAAAATAAACAAAAATTAGCTAGGTGTGGTGGCACACACTTATAGTCCCAGGTACTCAGCGGGCTGGTACAGGAGAATTGCTTGAGCCCAGGAGGTTGAGGCTGCAGTGAGCTATGACTGCGCCACTGTACTCCAGCCTGGGAGATAGCAAGACCCTGTCTCAAGAAAAAATAAAATATAAAAAAGTAAAAAAGTAAAGAAAAGCCAATATCATCATAAAAATGAATTTCTTTTTTGGAGGAGAATGGGAAATGGTGGGGGTCAAAGGGACAGAATCACGAAACTACACCAGATGTCATTCTGGGTTCTTTCTGTTCTGTTCTCTTGGAATAATCTTGGTGGAAGCCAAACTGCTCATCAATCCTGTGGTGATTGGGGAGCTCAAAGGATCCCATTCATGCAAACAGAGCCTTAAGTTGGGCTAAGAATTAAAGGTCGGTTTTGTTACGGATGTTTCCAGGTTACAGCACATTTGCACAATTACATCTAAATAGTAGGCAGCCACTAATTGTGATGATAATCATATTGATGTAAGAAGAAGCAGCAAGTGGATGCTAAGGGGAGGAGGAGGAGGTGATGGTGAAGATGTAGGACTTGCTCAGGAGAAGAGAGAGAGCAGTGTAATTGTGGACGTTTATGGATTGTTTCTTACTCATGATTCGGTTAAAGGTGAACAATAATCATTGCAGCGAGCATTGCTCGCCATCCCCTAAGAGTGTCAAGCTATTTTTATACCCTATAAGAGAATCCTGCTTGATCACAGGTTTGCCCAGTTAGTTTCAAGAATGAACTGATGCTCAGAAACACAAATACTTAAAATTCAGACAACTTATCACAGTTCACTAAATTGCAGGTCATTGGATCTCCTCAAGTGAAAATGACTGCTTTACACCAACCTCATTCAGGCTTTGGCCTGCTTTCTGTGCCTATGGATGAGACAACATTTTGTTATCAGGCAAAGCTATGAAACCACATCCCTGCCAGATGGGGAGGTCAGGATGTCAGCATCACTCCGGATCCCGGTTATCAAAGGCCATGTCAATCTGCACTTTTCTTTCTCTTTCTCCAAGCCCTTAGAAGAAAAAGGGAATCCTTTATCCTGGAGGGAGATGGCACTACACTAAGATGACAGATTTGGTTTTGCTTTACCTTTGAGACTCCAAATAAGAAACCACTTAATTAACTTTGGTTCTAGGGATCTTTCAATAATTTTAAGATGGGAGCTAACGGATGGAGCTGTTGTTCTCTCCAGCAAGTTATGTCTTCCTGCATGAAGACATATATCTTCATGTATATTTACAGAATCATATTTTCATATATGGAGATGTATACGCATATATGTTGATGGATGAATATAAATCTGTGTGTTTATTTATTTATGGAGGCAGATCTCAATGTGCAGCGATATGAGTATAATGTATGTCTATTTATGGAGATGTATTTTCATGTATGGAGACATATTTCCTTGTGTCTTGATAAACTTAGATATGCTTTCATGTGTAGCTATATATCCTCACATAGGTAAATGTGTTTCCATGTATCTTTACGTGCGGAGAGTCTACATTGCAGCAAATAAAATCCTAACCAATTAGTCACTGTCTGATGAATAATCACTTCACTTAGATGACAACTTTAATCATTTTAATAAATGCGCAGATACAACAAACCCTTTACTTAACAACTCATTGTGTCTAACACTAAATTTTATATTTTCAAATAAAGCTCTTTTTCATTTTCTTCTGTAGAATTAATATGTAAATTATTTTTTTTCTTTTTTTTTTTTTTTTTGAGATGGAGTCTCACTGTCACCCAGGCTGGAGTGTAGTGGCACAATCTCAGCTCACTGAAACCTCCACCTCCCGAGTTGAAGCGATTCTCCTGCCTCAGCCTCCCAAGTAGCTGGGATTACAGGCACCCACCACCATGCCTGGCTAATTTTTTGTATCTTTAGTAGAGACAGGGCTTTCCCATGTTGACCAGGCTGGTCTTGAACTCCTAACCTCGGGTGATCTGTCCACCTTGGCCTCCCAAAGTGCTGGGATTACAGGCGTCAGCCGTTGTGCCTGGCCCCTTTTTCTAATTTATTTAATATTAAATATTCCTATTGGTTTCTAATTATATGCAGAGTTCAAGATTGAGTTAATTTAATTAGATTTGTTTTACTTTTGCTGAATGTGTCTAACATCATAACACATTTCATCTCATCAATTTATTTTTATAAAATATAATTAACTAAGAAGTATATGTAGGGGCTTTACAAAAGACTTATCATTTGTTTCTACATGTTTTGTAACAAAATTAGAAAACACAGATATGCTCTGGAGCCAAGATGGCCGAATAGGAACAGCTCCGGTCTACAGCTCCCAGCCTGAGCGACACAGAAGATGGGTGATTTCTGCATTTCTGTTTGAGCCACCGCTGCTGACACCCAGCCAAACAGGGTCTGGAGTGGACCTCTAGTAAACTCCAACAGACCTGCAGCTGAGGGTCCTGTCTCGTAGAAGGAAAACTAACAAACAGAAAGGACATCCACACCAAAAACCCATCTGTACATCACCATCATCAAAGACCAAAAGTAGATAAAACCACAAAGATGGGGAAAAAACAGAGCAGAAAAACTGGAAACTCTAAAAAGCAGAGCACCCCTCCTCCTCCAAAGGAACGCAGTTCCTCACCAGCAACGGAACAAAGCTGGACAGAGGATGACTTTGATGAGTTGAGAGAAGAAGGCTTGAGACGATCAAACTACTCTGAGCTACAGGAGGAAATTTAAAACAATAGCAAAGAAGTTAAAAACTTTGAAAAAAAATTAGAAGAATGGATAACTAGAATAACCAATGGAGAGAAGGGCTTAAAGGAGCTGATGGAGCTGAAAGCCAAGTATCGAGAACTACGCGAAGATTGCAGAAGCCTCGGTAGCAGATGCGATCAACTGGAAGAAAGGGTATCGCTGATGGAAGATGAAATGAATGAAATGAAGCGAGAAGGGAAGTTTAGAGAAAAAAGAATAAAAAGAAATGAACAAAGCCTCCAAGAAATTTGGGACTATGTGAAAAGACCAAACCTACGTCTGATTGGTGTACCTGAAAATGACGGGGAGAATGGAACCAAGTTGGAAAACACTCTGCAAGGTATTATCCAGGAGAACTTCCCCAATCTAGCAAGGCAGGCCAACATTCAGATTCAGGAAATACAGAGAACGCCACAAAGATACTCCTCGAGAAGAGCAACTCCAAGACACATAATTATCAGATTCACCAAAGTTGAAATGAAGGAAAAAATGTTAAGGGCAGCCAGAGAGAAAGGTCGGGTTACCCACAAAGGGAAGCCCATCAGACTAACAGCTGATCTCTCGGCAGAAACTCTACAAGCCAGAAGAGAGGGGGGGCCGATATTCAACATTCTTAAAGAAAAGAATTTTCAACCCAGAATTTCCTATCCAGCCAAACTAAGCTTCATAAGTGAAGGAGAAATAAAATACTTTACAGACAAGCAAACACTGAGTGATTTTGTCACCACCAGGCCTGCCCTAAAAGAGCTCCTGAAGGAAGCACTAAACATGGAAAGGAACAACCGCTACCAGCCACTGCAAAAACATGCCAAATTGTAAAGACCATCGAGGCTAGGAAGAAACTGCATCAACTAACGAGCAAAATAACCAACTAACATCATAATGACAGGATCAGATTCACACATAACAATATTAACTTTAAATGTAAATGGGCTAAATGCTCCAATTAAAAGACACAGACTGGCAAACTGGATAAGGAGTCAGGACCCATCAGTGTGCTGTATTCAGGAAACCCATCTCACGTGCAGAGACACACATAGACTCAAAATAAAGGGATGGAGGAAGATCTATCAAGCAAATGGAAAACAAAAAAAGGCAGAGGTTGCAATCCTAGTCTCTGATAAAATAGACTTTCAACCAACAAAGATCAAAAGAGACAAAGAAGGCCATTACATAATGGTAAAGGGATCAATTCAACAAGAAGAGCTAACTGTCCTAAATATATATGCACCTAACACAGGAGCACCCAGATTCATAAAGCAAGTCCTGAGTGACCTACAAAGGGACTTAAACTCCCACACAATAATAATGGGAGATTTTAACACCCCACTGTCAACATTAGACAGATCAACGAGACAGAAAGTTAACAAGGATATCCAGGAATTGAACTCAGCTCTGCACAAAGTGGACCTAATAGACATCTACAGAACTCTCCACCCCAAATCAACAGAATATACATTTTTTTTCAGCACCACGCCACACCTATTCCAAAATTGACCACATAGTTGGAAGTAAAGCTCTCCTCAGCAAATGTAAAAGAACAGAAATTATAACAAACTGTCTCTCAGACCACAGTGCAATCAAACTAGAACTCAGGATTAAGAAACTCACTCAAAACCGCTCAACTACATGGAAACTGAACAACCTGCTCCTGAATGACTACTGGGTACATAATGAAATGAAGGCAGAAATAAAGATGTTCTTTGAAACCAACGA
>NW_026653064.1:15889-16400 GCF_009828535.3 Hylobates moloch
TTAATGAATCCAGGAGCTGGTTTTTTGAAAAGATCAACAAAATTGATAGACTGCTAGCAAGACTAATAAAGAAGAAAAGAGAGAAGAATCAAATAGATGCAACAAAAAATGAGAAAGGGGATATCACCACCGATCCCACAGAAATATAATCTACCATCAGAGAATACTACAAACACCTCTATGCAAATAAACTAGAAAATCAAGAAGAAATGGATAAATTCCTCGACAAATACACCCTCCCAAGACTAAACCAGGAAGAAGTTGAATCTCTGAATAGACCAATAACAGGTTCTGAAATTGTGGCAATAATCAATAGCTTACCAACCAAAAAGAGTCCAGGACCTCATGGATTCACAGCCGAATTCCACCAGAGGTACCAGGAGGAACTGGTACTATTCCTTCTGAAACTATTCCAATCGATAGAAAAAGAGGGAATCCTCCCTAACACATTTTATGAAGCCAGCATCGTCCTGATACCAAAACCTGGCAGAGACATAACCAAAAAAGAGAA
>NW_026653064.1:16500-17249 GCF_009828535.3 Hylobates moloch
GAACATTGATGCAAAAATCCTCAATAAAATACTGGCAAACCGAATCCAGCAGCACATCAAAAAGCTTATACACCATGATCAAGTGGGCTTCATCCATGGGATGCAAGGCTGGTTCAACATACGCAAATCAATAAATGTAATCCAGCATATAAACAGAACCAAAGACAAAAACCACATGATTATCTCAATAGATGCAGAAAAGGCCTTTGACAAAATTCAACAACACTTCATGTTAAAAACTCTCAATAAATTAGGTATCTCAAATAATAAGAGCTATCTATGACAAACCCACAGCCAATATTATACTGAATGGGCAAAAACTGGAAGCATTCCCTTTGAAAACTGGCACAAGACAGGGATGCCCTCTCTCACCACTCCTATTCAACATAGTGCTGGAAGTTCTGGCCAGAGCAATCAGGCAGGAGAAGGAAATAAAGGGTATTCAATTAGGAAAAGAGAAGTCAAATTGTCCTTGTTTGCAGATGACATGATTGTATATCTAGAAAACCCCATTGTCTCAGCCCAAAATCTCCTTAAGCTGATTAGCAACTTCAACAAAGTCTCAGGATACAAAATCAATGTACAAAAATCACAAGCATTCTTGTACACCAATCACAGACAAACAGAGAGCCAAATCATGAGTGAACTCCCATTCACAATTGCTTCAAAGAGAATAAAATACCTAGGAATCCAACTCACAAGGGATGTGAAGGACCTATTCAAGGAGAACTACAAACCACTGCTCAATG
>NW_026653065.1:0-17247 GCF_009828535.3 Hylobates moloch
GCCTGGCCAAAATGGTGAAACCCCATCTCTACTAAAAATACAAAAATTAGATGGGCATGGTGGTGCGTGCCTGTAATCCCAGCTACTCGGGAGGCTGAGGGAGGAGAATTGCTTGATCTGGGTCCTGGGAGGCAGAGGTTGCAGTGAGCCGAGATTGTGCCACTGCACTCCAGTCTGGATGACAGAATGAGACTCTGTGTCAAAAAAATAAAACAAAATAAAATAAAAACTGAAAAGAAATATTGACGTACCCAAATATAATTACTGGATAGTCTTTTTTTTTAATTCTGTCGATTTTTCTTCTGCATATTTTGGGGCTCTATAGTTAGGTGCAATTATATTTGTAATGCTGTATCTTTTTTATTAATTAACCCTTTTTATCATTATGAAATGTTCTGCCCAGTCTCTATGATCGTTCTTGTATTAAAATATATTTAAATATAGTCTCTCCAGATCTCTTGTGGTTACTGTTTGCTTCATATATCTTTTACCATTAAATTACTTTCTTTCTATTGTATTTTAAATATAAAGTTTTTTTCTATGGAAAAAAATACTCAATCTCATATTACTACCACTGCCTATGAGTGGAGTTTCTAGTCCAGTAAAATTTAATGTAAAAAATTATTGGTATACTTAGATTTATGTTTGTCATTTTAGAACTTGTTTTCTATATACTTGTTTTTTCCTATGGTTCTCTTATATCACTTTTCTTTGATTATACAAATACGTTTTAGCTTACCATTTCAATTCCTGTGTTAGTGTTTTTTAAGCAAGTTTTTGAGGTTTAGTGTGTGCAAGTGTGTTTGCATGTATCCTTAACCCATCACAGTGCTCTCCAGGTTAATACTAACTTAATTCTGGTCAAATATAGCTACATGTCACCAGTAGGTCTCCGTTTCCTCCTCCTCCCTGTATGCTATTATTGACATATATATGGTGCCTATATATATTATAAACTATGTAATACAGTAATACATTTATTGCTTTAAACAGATTGTTTAAAGAAATTAAGAGAGAAAAATTATATCAATTTTTAAATTTAGCATTGATGAAAATAGTCAAACTCTGTAAAATATTTGAAGAGATTTATTCTGAGCCAAATATGAGTGACCATGACCCATGACACAGCCCTTAGGAGGGCCTGAGAACATGTGCCCAAGATGGTTGGGGCGCAGCTTGGTTCTATACATTTTAGGCAGGCATGAGACATCAATCAAATACATTTAAGAAATACATTGGTTTAGTCCAGAAAGGCGAGACAACTCAAAGTCAGGGCTCCAGGCTATAGGTAAATTTAAGCATTTTGTGGTTGACAATTTGTTGAGTTTATCTAAAGACCTAGGATCATAGAAAGGAAATGTTCAGGTTAAGATAAAAGATTGTGGAGACCAAGTTCTTTTCAAGACTTATAGTGGCTGCCCTTAGAGACGATAGATGACAAATGTTTCCTGTTCAGATCTTTAAAAGGTGCTAGACTTTTAGTTAATCTCTTTAGGATTAGGAGGGCCTAGAAGAAAAATATCTAGCTATGTTACTAGAGATTCTGTACAGATGCAACTTTTCCCCCACAAAAGACAGCTTTTCAGGACCATTTTAGGATATGGAAAAGAAACATGTTTTGGGGTAAAATATTTTGATTTTCTTCTTTGTCTTGTAATGTTATGCCAGAGTCAGACTGGAAAGTAAGTCACAATATATAGGGTTAAATAAAACCCATCTGATGAGAATTTATGATTTGTAGGGCATGACTCCTCAGACCTCTCAGATAGGAATTTGGGCAAGATTAAAAAATCAGAGTTTATTCCTCATTAGCCACACATTTACCATTTCCCACATTGTTCTTTCCTTCCTGCATATCCAAGTTATTGTCCAGAGTCATTCCTTTAATATTTCTTGGAAGACAGTTCTCCTAGCAGCAAATTCTCTCAATTTTTGTTTATCCACAAATATCTTTATTTACCTTCATTATTGAAAGGTTAGCTAACTGGATATAAAATCCATGGTTGGCTTGTTTTTCTTTTTTTTTATTATTATACTTTAAATTCTAGGGTACATGTGCACAACGTGCAGGTTTGTTATGTATACATGTGCCATGTTGGTATGCTGCACCCATTAACCCATCATTTACAATAGGTATATCTCCTAATGCTATCCCTCCCCTCTCCCCCAACCCAACAACAGGCCCAAGTGTGTGGTGGGCACCTGTAATCCCAGCCTACTTGGGAGGCTGAGGCAGGAGAATCGCTTGAACCCAGGAAGCGGAGGTTGCAGTGATCAGAGATTGTGCCACTGCACTCCAGCCTGGGTGACAGGGTGAGGCTCCATCTCAAAAAAAATTAAAATTAAAATTAAAAATACAATGAAAGATATAATTGAACTCAGATTAGGAAATAATTCTTCCCAAGCAAAAAACTCATGAATTATTTATTGGATTTTCTTCTACCTTTAATTTCTAATGCATGGGAATGAGTAATAGTATAAGCCAAATTGGAAAGTCAATTCACATTCCAGATTCCATTTTTACATGGGCATGAAGATTTCAAATTATTTTATTCGATAAGCCATTCTAGTCACAGGAAAAGATTAAATTGAAACATCTGCCTGCGTCAATCTCTCTACCAATGTATGGCCCTTTCAGAGCTGAATGATTATGGGCCCCTCTATATGCAGCCCTGTACCTTGTAGCTATGTGGTGAAATTTGCACTTCAGTGAATATGACTCTGCCTCTGTTATCAATAATAATATCTTTATATTATATCAAGATGTCTTAATGCCTTGTCTTTTCTAAAACATGTTAAAGCTCTTTGTGATTTAGGACTTCAAAACATTTTATGGACAACAAATTCCTTCTTTCTTTCTTGTTTATCCATCTCTTCCTTTTAATCAGCATTGTATCTGAAATATCAACATAGATTCTCAGTAGCCTAGCCAACTCCAGGTTTTCTTCACCTTTGTTTATCATTCAAACCACAGCCAGATTCATTTTTTTAAAAGCACCATTGGATAGATTAAGATAGAAATTCTTAGCTTTTACTTAGTATCCTTAAGTCTGATTTTACCTTTTGCAACTTCCTACTCCCAGCTTTCCTTCTTTTTTGGGGTCTCCACGTTTCCCTAATCGATCTTGCATATATTATTCACCCTCCATATCCAAAAAGCCATTCTATTTCTTTCAAGTTCATCCCATCTATATGAATTGCTTTTGATCCAACTCAAACCTAATAAACAAACCGGTGAGTGGGATTTCTATTGTTCTGAATTTATACGAAAGGCCCAAAGCTCAAAATATAAAATATAAAGGAGTCAACTCTGCAGATCAGAGACCACTAGTAGTTTGGGGCCAGCTACCTCCTTGAAAGAAAGGGTTTCTGAAAGAAACAAGAACCAGAGGTGCCACATCAATAACCTCCCGACCCTGCGTTGACAGAAGAATAAACGGGACTGAGAGGGAGAAAGACACTTGTGTTAGGGGTGCACAGTGCTTGTAACCAATCTTTTTTTTTTTTTTTTTTTTTTTGAGATGGAGTCTTGGGCTGGAGTGCAGTGATGTGATCTCGGCTCACTGCAGCCTCCACCTCCCAGGTTCAAGCAATTCTCTGCCTCAACCTCCTGAGTAGCTGGGATTACAGGTGCCCACTACACCCGGCTAACTTGTGTATTTTTAGTAGACACGGGGTTTCGCCATGTTGACCAGTCTGGTCTTGAACTCCAGACCTCAAGTGATCCACCTGCCTCGGCCTCCCAAAGTGCTGAGATTACAGACGTGAGCCACCATGCCAGGCTAGCCAATGTTGAATACAAATACTAGAACATTTTTCTGCCTGGGAAGTTGTGGGATCTGCTCAATATTCTGGTTTTTTGTTTGTTTGTTTTGGTAGAGACGGGATTTTGCCACGTTGTCCAGGCTGGTCTAGAACTCTTGGGCTCAAGCAATCTGTCCACCTCGGACTCCCAAAGTGTTGGGATTACAGGCGTGAGCCACTGCACCCAGCCATGCTCCAAGGAAATTACTAACCAGTAAGAAAGGAGAACATGAGAGAATAGTTACTGGGAAAAATAAAGTTACTTTTTATTTATACTCCCCAGTGAATTGAGACTTCTAACAAACCAGTTACATACACAGAAAACAAAAACAAAAAAAGGAATTTATCAGCTCAATTGTTCAACAAATATTTGTTGATTGCTTCCCTTGTGCCAGGCACTGTTCTAGGCTTTGAAAAATATTAAGCAATGTCCTCCCCTCCAGGAACTTATGAGTCGAAGGGTAGCACTGGCTCCAAGCATGGTGCTCAATGTTGTCACAGTTATTTTCTCCATCTGTCCTATTTTCTTTCCTTTGTGTAAACTGAAATCTTGGGCGGTCTCTTACCTCTTGAAGGCAACATGGCCACCAGTGTAACAATTCAAATGGGAGGAGAGCCTGTCTTTCCTAGTCATCCTAGCAAAGGGCCAGACTGTCTCATTGACCTGGCTTGGGTCAGATCCACATCTCAGAACCTTACTGGCTAGGTCTCAGTCATTAGGAAGGCCACAGATATTTGTGCAGGTTGTTCATTGCAAAAAAGGACAAGCAGGGGCTGAAATCCAGCGAGGGCTGCATTCGCCAGGCCTTTATCCTGGTGCAGGACTGCGTGTGACAGGACAGAGGGATCTTTATCCAGTTCACACTAGGACATGACAGTGGTCTTGGCTGTGTGCTCACCCTGGAGCAATAGGTGAGGAGGGATTATCTCCACCTGGACTACATGACCTGAAGGTGGGGAAAGGACAGTTGGGCTTCCCTGGTCCAAAGTCAGAAAAATGAAACGCTGGGCAGGCAAAGACAACAGCTATCTACTTCATTCCTCACATGCATGGAAAGGCAAGGTGGCAGAGTGGAGGGGACCTTGGACTTGGTGTCAAAAGGCCTGGGTTCTAATCCTAGTTTGGAAAGTTGTGGGACATTGGGCTAATCACTTAACTAATCCCCACAACATTTGTTTCCTTTCTTATAAAATGGAGAATATTATTGTCCTACCTCCCCTACAGATTCACTGAAAGAGGAAAAAAATGAATAACATATGAGAATATGGTTTGGAATAAGTTTCTTATACCCAGAAGGTATTATTATTATCAATTATATCCTCCTAGTCAGTACCTATGGACACAAAGTTCTTTTTTTTTCTTTTTCTTTTTTTTTTTTGTCTTTTGTCTATCTCTTCCATTTAATCAGTCCTGGATATCTGAAATATCAAAATGATTCTCAGTTGGTCCAGACACCTCACACATCATCCAGTGCCCTCACACATTGAAGGTGCTCAATCAGTGTTTATTAATTGGCTGACCTATGATATAGAAATTCACACTACTCAGGATTCCTTTCCAAAATCTTATACAAGCAAAATGTTGTGGCAAAACGTTCACCCAACATTACAATTCCAAGATTCCAGAAACCTGTAAGCATGCTGTCTTGTGATCTCATTATTGGGTCTCAGTTTAAGTACTGCTTCCTCAGGGGAAACTTCATGGACTATCCCCAGCCACACCCGCCCCCGGTGCCAGGGCCTCCACCTTGATTCACAACACTTCACACAATTGTTTGTCATCAGGTCTGTCTTTCCCAACTGACCACGAACCCCACAGGGCAGGCAGCATGGCTGTCTTGTTTGCTGTTGCGTGATAGCCTTGGTGCGTGGTACATAGAAATAAATCAAGAAATACTTGTTAAATGAATGAGTACATTTGTGGAATTAAATGGAACAAGGTCAAGTGGGACTAGGCAACATACATTTAATTTCCTCTTTCTCTTTTCCTAACATCTTTTTCCAAGTCCTCCGTCAACCACATCCTCACAACTTCTGGAACCCCCGTTAAGTAGAGAAAGAATGAGTAG
This sequence comes from Hylobates moloch, assembly GCF_009828535.3. Lineage (NCBI taxonomy): Eukaryota > Metazoa > Chordata > Mammalia > Primates > Hylobatidae > Hylobates > Hylobates moloch. The sequence continues at coordinate 5,874 of NW_026653065.1, forward strand.
TTAACTTGAACGTGTCCTTTTAAGGACACACAATCAATGACTCTTTAGAAATAAAATCCATTCACCCTGACCTATGTAAGCAATGTCTAAAAAATGCAGGAGAAATATAATAATTATAACTCCCTGTAATCATAAACTTATTCTGGAATAATAGTTCTAAATATTACACGCTTGTATATCCTGGTATGTCCTAATGCTTTTATCTGCCTGAAAACCAAGACAGACCTAGGCAGTCATTCCTGGAATCATATACACTACTACAAGCCAGAAATTAGATTAGAGTGGTTCAGAGGAGAAAGGAGATTTTAGACACAAATTATTTCTTTTTCTTTCCCCTCCCCACCGTCCATGCTGCAAATTTCATTTACATAATGCAGCTTTTAGCACAAATGAAATGAGTCAGCATCAGGGAAGACAAACTGAAATATGACTTTCATACCAAAGGCAACTATTTTTCTTTGTGTTAGCCTACAGTGAGCAAGAGATCTTCTAAGTAACAGAAAATTTAAGAAATAAAAATAGAGGCCAGTTAGGTCATAAATACCGGTTGCAAGCAGAATTTTTAATTTATTTTTAACTATGCTAAGATACACAGAATATAAAATTTACCATCTTAACCATTTTAAGTATACAATCCAGTAGCGTTAACTACATTCACATTGTTATGAACCAATCTGCAGAACCCTTTTCACCTTATAAAATAGAAACTCTGTACCCATCAAGGAACAACTCCATATTCCCTTCTCCCCAGCCCCCTGGCAACCACCATTGTACTTTCTGCCTCTATGAATTTGACTACTGTAGGCACCTCATATGAGTGCAATCACACAGCTTTTGTCTTTTTGTGACTGGCTTATTTCATAGAGCATAATGTCCTCAAGATTTATTCATGTTGTAGCATGTGTCAGAATTTCATCCCTTGTTAAGGCTGAATAATATTCCACTATGTAGACATACCACATCCTGTTTCTCCACTCATTCATTAATGGACACTTACGCTGCTTCCTCATTTTAGCTATTGTGAATAAAGCTGCTATGAACATGGCTGTACAAATATCTCTTTGAGACTCTGTTTTCAATTCTTTTGACTATGTACCCAGAAGTGAAATTGTAGGATCAATGGTAATTTGATTTTCAATTTTTAATTTTTTTTGTAAAGATAGGGTCTTGCTATGTTGCCCAGGCTGGTCTCGAATTCCTGGGCTCAAGCAATCCTCCACACTGAGCCTCCCAAAGCACTGGAATTACAGGTGTGAGCCACTATGCTCAGCCCTGTATTTAATTTTTTGATGAGTTGCTATACTGTTTTCCATAGCAGCTACACCATTTTACATTCCCTGTGTACAGAATTTTACAAAACTGGGAGTTTCAAAGAAATTTAGGGTTTACTTACCACCCTCAGTAACATTCTTCCTGGGTATTCTCATGGTGCTTTGTCTGTGGGAACTCTATGACACCCACCATGTTTTCCCTTGCAGTATAGTTGTCTTACCTTCTCCAGCTGTCAGGACCTTGAGAGTAGGTGGGATCTAGGTAGAATTCACCTCTAAAGACAGTGACCTGGATGAGTCTCCCAGCTTCCCTGGTTTCCTGTATATAGTATTGCAGGAAGTTATTGTATCTCTTGTAGGTATCTGATAAGTAAGGAGAATGATGCCTCTCAACAAGATGGCTGAGAGGATGGGTCTAGATAATGTATCCTGAGTGCTTAGCACAGCACCAAGGACATGGTATGTGCTAACTATTTTTTTTTTTTTTTTTTTTTTTTTGAGACGGAGTCTTGCTCGGTCACCCAGGCTGGAGTGCAGTGGCGCAATCTCGGCTCACTGCAAGCTCCGCCTCCCGGGTTCACGCCATTCTCCTGCCTCAGCCTCTCCGAGTAGCTGGGACTACAGGCGCCCGCCACCACGCCCGGCTAATTTTTTGTATTTTTAATAGAGACGGGGTTTCACCCTGGTCTCGATCTCCTGACCTCGTGATCCGCCCGCCTCGGCCTCCCAAAGTGCTGGGATTACAAGCGTGAGCCACCGCGCCCGGCCTATGTGCTAACTATTTTATGAAGCAGTAGAGTGTTGTGGCTAAAAGTGCAGACTTTTAATCCCTATAAGCCTCTGTTTGTTTTCTCATTTGTAAATTGGATTATTCTGAAGATGAAAAGGGATGACCTGTAAGAGATTTACAGAGTGTCACAAAGCAATCTGCAAGTGCTCAAAAAAATAGCGGTTAGTTTTATTATTTATTTATTTATTTATTTATTTATTTATTTATTTATTTATTTTTGAGCCAGAGTCTCGCTCTGTTGCCCAGGCTGGTGTGCAGTTGCACGATCTCCGCTCACTGCAACCACCGCCTCCTGGGTTCAAGCGATTCTTCTGCTTCAGCCTCCCAGGTAGACGGGACTACAGGCATGCGCCACCATGCCTGGCTAATTTTTGTATTTTTAGTATATACGGGGTTTCACCATATTGGCCAGGCTGGTCTCGAACTCCTGACCTCGTGATCCGCCCACCTCGGCCTCCCAGAGTGCTGGGATTACAGGCGTGAGCCACTGCACCCAGCCAGTTATTTTTATTATAACCTGTTTCTTGATTCATCTTAGTTCTATATTGATCTATTATGTTTCTTCTATCAGTACATTTAAATATGCCCTGTCAAATCATTCTGGTTCATCCGTTACCAACATTTTGGGCAGATTTCCTAATCTTCCTGTCACTTTGATAATTTAAAGCTGTTTCTGCAGTCCCAATCTGTGATCTCAATTCTTTTTTTTTTTTTTTTCAATCAGATTCTCGCCCTGCCACCCAGTCTGGAGTGCAGGGGCAATATCTCAGCTCACTGCAACCTCCGCCTCCCAGGCTGAAGCAATTCTCGTGCCTCAGCCTCCAGAGTAGCTGGGATTACAAGTGTTCGCCACCACGCCCAGCTAATCTTTTTTTTTTTTTCTTTTGAGACAGGGTCTCTCTCTGTCACCCAGGCTGGAGTGCAGTGGCGCGATCTCAGCTCACTGCAGCCTCTGCCTCCCAGGTTAAAGCAATTCTCGTGCCTCAGCCTCCCAAGTAGCCAGGACTACAGCCGTGCACCACCACACCCAGATAAGTTTTGTATTTTTAGTAGAGATGGGGTTTCACTATGTTGCCCAGGCTGGTCTCGAACTCTTGACCACAGGTGATCTGCCCGCCTCTGCCTCCCAAAATGCTGGGATTACAGGCGTGAGCCACGGTGCCTGGCCCCATAATCTGAATTCTATGTAAGCCCTATTTCTTCCTTCCTTTCCCCCTACTCAACCCTGGCACAGGCCAGGCCTGTTACTGAAGGGGCTTAGAGTGGGAGACCCTGAGTCTGCTCATTCACTCGACTCCCATTCAACAGCCGGGATGCAGATGGGAGGCATGGTCTGGTTCTGAGTTCCTCTGTAACATGGGCCTCTCTTCAAGGCTTCATTCCTGTTGAGGGCTGGGCTGTAGTGTAGGGAAGGCAGAGGCTCCTCATGTCAGTGACCTTCAGCCTGGTGCTGGGAAGTGCTCTGTCTTCCTGCTTCACATGGTGCATGGTGCTCCTGAGCCATTTTTACACCATCCTGATCCTCCGTTGTTCCTGATGATCCCTTGCAGAGGAGCACCTTTAGCTCCCTTTGGCCCAACCGGCTTTCTCTTTTTTCAAGCCCTCTCTAGCAGGGATGACTTTACTTGCCCAGTGACCTTATAAAAAACTCCGAGTTCCTCCAGCTCTAACCTCTGAGCTCCCACTTGTAAGGCCTGTGATGACTTTTTCCAGGCACCAAAGGCTGAAAGGGACTCAGGTATCCCCATCTTTTGTCAGTCACACCTTATCACTGTTCCTTGTCATCTATTGACCCAGGCCACTCCAGAAACCTCAAATTGTGATGCAGTCACTGGTCTCTGCATTCACATACATTCCCAAACTTGGGAGGGTGTGAGGCGTGGCAGAGTGACATCTATCAGGATTTGGGATCTCCCAGTGACCCTGCTGGTACCTTTCTACACTGGCAGCTGCAGGAAAACTGCAGGTCCCATCTTCCTAGAATCCGTGGACAGGGAGGAAGCAGTCCCCCTTTTTCCTGCCGTAGAAACCCCCCTTCCTGCCCCCTCCCACTACTTTCTTTGCACTGGCAGCCGGGGGGGTGAGGCAGATGGTGGTGAAGACAAGTATAGAAAGGGAAGGGAGTTAACATCTCACTAAGAATTTCCAGCCAATCTTCCTATCCCTTCCTTTCCCTCTCTATCTTCTGCTTCTATAGACTGTCCGTTGTGGGACTGGGAGAGATCAGGGGTGATGGTTCAGGCTAACAGGGTTTGTTAGACTGCCCCTTTAAACCCCCTGTTGGCCTCTGTGGCAGAAGCTTCCAGTCACCCATCCAATATCATTTTCCCATCTTTCTTTTTTTAAAAAAAAAAAATAGCCGGCTGGGCACGGTGGCTCACGCCTGTAATCCCAGCACTTTGGGAGGCCTAGACAGGCAGATCACAAGGTCAGGAGATCGAGACCATCCTGGCTAACACGGTGAAACTCCGTCTCTACTAAAAATACAAAAAATTAGCTGGGCGTGGTGGCAGGTGCCTGTAGTCCCAGCTACTGGGGAGGCTGAGGCAGGAGAATGGCATGAACCTGGGAAGCAGAGCTTGCAGTGAGAGCCAAGATTCCGCCACCGCACTCCAGCCTGGGGGACAGAGCGAGACTCCATCTCAAAAAAAAAAAAAAAAAAGCCTATATTGTTGGAGGTGGCTAAGCACCCAGCTAAAAGAACTACATTTCCCAGCCTCCCTTTTAGATAAGAAAGACCAAAAATATGTAAGCAGAACTTGTGCAGCTAATGTCAGCAAAAACCCCACAGAGAGAGATGTTTCAGGTGGGAGATATGACCCTCTGCTCCCTTCCTCTTTCTTCTTCCTGCCTGGAATATAGATGCAATGGCTGGAGCTCCAGCCATCAAACATAGAAGCCACACACGAAAGTTGCAGAACCCAACCTCTAAGGGCAGTATGCAGAATAAATGAGATAGCCTAGGAAATGCGACTAGTACAGTGTCTGCCACAGAGCACATGCTTAACAAATGGCCTCTGGTATTAATGCTAACCCTAAGGGAGAGCTCAAGAGAGTTCTGCATGGCTTTTAATCTGTGCCTCCTCTCCAACATTTTCATAAGTCACCGGAAGAGGGAGGGAATTCTGAGCCACATCTAGTTCTGCTGCTGACTTCTTACATGAGTTTGAATGTGTCTGGTAATGTTAAGAGCTTCCTTTTCCTTGTGGGCAAAGTGAAAAAGAAAACAAAAACTCTCCTACCACAAAGAATGAGCATACTGGAATTTCATTTATTTTAATAGTCACTCTATTTTTGGCATGTGAGACTGATTTTCCATTTATAGTAACGACAAAGTTTTTCTTTCAAATAAACTCAAATGTAAAAAAAAGAGTTGAAAAAATGGACAACGGATTTGAACATGTTCTTCAATAAAGGCTATCCAACTGGCCAAAAAGAATAAGAAAAGATGGCCAAGAGCAGTGGCTACTGTAATCCCAAGACTTTGGGAGGCCAAGACAGGCAGATCATTTGAGCCCAGGAGTTCAAGACCAGTGTGAGCAACAACATGGCGAAACCCCCTCTCTACAAAAAATACAAAAATTATCCTGTTGTGGTGGTGCAAGATCTGTAGTCCCAGCTACTCGGGAGGCTGAGTAACGAGGATCACTTGAGCTCAGGAGGTTGAGGCTGCAGTGAGCCATGATCACATCACTGCACTCCAGCCTTGGTGACAGAGCAAGATCCTGTCTCAATAAAATAAAAATTTTAGGAAGTTTGGTATTATACATCATCATGAAAATGTACACCACAAAAGATCCATTACATGCAGGCCAGAATGACGCAACACAATTTTTTAAAGGACTAATAGTATCAATTGTTGGTGAGGATGTGGAGCAACAAGAACCCTAATACCCTGTTGTTGGGAATGTAAACTGGCAAAAAACACTTTGGAGAAAGTATGAAATTATCTATTAAAAGTGAACAAATGCAGCCAGGCGTGGTGGCTTATGCCTGGAATCCCAGCACTTTGGGCTTCTGAGGCGGATGGATCACCTGAGGTCAGGAGTTCCAGACCAGCCTGACCAACATGGTGAAACCCTATCTTTACTAAAGATACAAAAAATTAGCTGAGTGTGGTGGCGGGCGCCTGTAATACCAGCTACTCCAGAGGCTGAGGCAGGAGAATCACTTGAACTCGGGAGGCAGAGGTTGCAGTGAGCCGAGATCACGCCATTGCACTCCAGCCTGGGAGACAAGAGCGAAACTACATCTCAAAAAATAAAAATCAATAAATAAAAGTGAACAAATGCATTTTCCCATGACCCAGAAATTCCAGTCAGGTATACATCCAACATAAATGCATGCATGTGTACACCACACATGCACAAAAATGTTCATAGCAGCTTTACTCATAACCACCCCAAACTGGAAACAATCCAAATGTCTATTCAGCAATGTGATGGATAAACTGTGGTATAGTCAGATAATGGGACACTATACACTTTTCTGTCTACATATGTTTCTTTTCAATGAAAAGATTTAAAAAGAAGAGAGTTGACAAATCGGATAATATAATTTAAAAAGTAGTACATAGACATGACAAAATTCATAATGGCTACACATGAATAAACTATGTTCAGGAATTAAAGAACTGGATGAGTTAAAGGATTGGATGACTCACATCCCTCTTTGGATTCAGGGTGCTAAAATGATTAACACAGACAGCAACTATTGTAGAGTTGGTGAATAAAAATATGGAGAGAAGAGGAGGTGGTGCCAGGCAGTGGCTAAGAGTTCAAGCTCTGCAGTTAAAATGCCTGGATTGGAATCTTTGCACCACCACCTGCTGGCACTGTGACCTTAGGCAAGTCACTTAACCTCTCTTCACTCAGTTTCCACAACTGTAAAATGAGAGTAATGATGGCATCGATTTCCATGCCTCTCTCCTAGCTTCTGACGATGGAGGACAATCCTTGACCTTTCTTGGCTTGTAGATGCATCACTCCAATCTCTGCTTCCTTCTTCAGGTGCCATTCTTCCTCTCTGTGTGTGTCTCTGTTTTCTTATAAGAAAACCAGTCATATTGGACTAAAGGCCCACCCTAATGACCCCATTTTAATTGCTTACAGTAGCCAATAGGGCAAAGACTCTACTTCCACATAAACTTACATCCACAGGTATATGAGTTAGGACTTCAACATATTTTAGGGGAGGCACAATTCCACCCAAAACGTAGAAAAGTTAAAAAATTATAATAAATACCCATAAAACCACCACTAGATTCAGTAGTTGTTAATATTTTGCCACTTTTGCTTTTACTATCAATCTATTTTTTTACTGTTACTATCTCATCCCTAAAGACTTCTTAATGTATCTCCTAAGATTAGTCTTTTACACACCACATCAACATTATCATACTTGTAAAATTAACAATTCCCTAATATCCACTAATAAATAGTTGCAGTAGATTGTATCATTACTCAAAATTATTCATTTTCCTCTTCCCTATAGGAAGATGATACACTCCTGCCCTATAATCTTAGCGCTTGACCATATTGCTTCGGCAAACATATTGTGAGCAGTGAGATGCACACTGCACAGTACAGAAGCTTTTCTAATCATTTCCTGGGTTTTGGAATAAGACACAGGGATCAAAACAGCTATCAAAAATATACCCATAGTCAACTGGTAGTACAAGTAACTTGAAATAAACTTTTGTTTTACAAACCACTAAAACCTAGGGTTGTTTGTAATTGCAGATTTCCCCAGTGAATTCAGAGCTGTTTTTAATGGTTTTTAGGCCAGTATCCAGTCAAGAGTTTTGCATTGTATTTGGTTGTTATGTCTCCTAAATCTCTTATTCTGGAACAGTCCCCACTTACCTTTTCTTTCCTTCCTTGTTTCTCCTCCTTTCTTATTTTCTTCATTTTTTCTCCTAGGACACATGTTCAAAGATACCGTTCTTCTTGAAAAAATTTACTTTTTGAAGAAGCCAAGTCAGTAATCTTACATAATATCCCATATTCTGAATATGTCTGATTATGTTCTTTTGGTGTGTTTTAACATCTTCCTCTAAGCCAGTACTTCTCGATCTTGGGTGCACCTTGACATCACTTTGGGAGCTTCAACAAAACACTAATGTCTAGATCCTGCAGAGGTTCTAATATAATTAGCTTGGGTGCAGCCTGGGAATGGGGAGCTTTAAAATGCCCTCAGTTTATTTTGACGTGTGGGGAAGGTTGTGACTCATTGATCTAATGGTTAGATCAGTCTTAACCCATGATTCTGTACATGCCACACTGCAGGACATCAGGTGCTCTGTAGATTTAGGTTACATCACTGTTCGTGATACTAAATTTGATGACTGGCTGAAAGTGGTGACAAAGGTCTCCTTGTAACTGTAAATTTCTCTCTGTAAATTAGCAAATAATCTGTGGGGCAATGTCATAACATTTTGGGACTATCCGGGTTCCCAGAAATCTTATAAGTACTGCTTTTGGCATCCATTAGTGATCCTTGCTTGAATCGATTATTTCATAAATATTTACAAAAAGCTGACTTTCTAAGTCTATAATTCTGCATTTTAAACTAGCCAACATTTTTATGTAAAGACTTCCCTTCATCAACTGAGGGTTAACTGTAGTTCTCCCTAAGAAGGCAAGGTAGGGCTAGGTGCGGTGGCTCACGCCTGCAATTCCACCACTTTGGGAGGCTGAGGCGGGTGGATCGCCTGAGCTCAGGAGCTCGAGACCAGCCTGGGTAACATGGCAAAACCTTGTCTTTACCAAAAAAACAGAGAATTAGCCAGGCATGGTGGTTCACCTGTGGTCCCAGCTACTCAAGAGGTTGAGATGGGAGGATGGCTTGAGCCTGGGAGGTGGAGGTTGCAGTGAGCCGAGATCGCATCATTGCACTCCAGCCTGGACCACAAGAGCAGAAGTCCACCTCAAAAAAAAAAAAAAAAAGAAAAAGAAAAAAAAAAAGACTACTTCTGAGGATGGTTCTGAGATCCTGATAACCCTTCTCTTGTGGACTGCACTGGGCCCTTTTACAACCTCAGAATGGCTTTTCTTCTGGGTATCCATGAAATACCCCTTTAGCATACCTTTTTCACAACAAGAAACTGGTTACTCCGTTGCTCCTCTGAAAATTATGACAGAGCTGCAATTGTCCTAAGAAACCTGGGGAAGCCTCAGCCACTCCCCTAGGACCCCATCAACTCTGCTCTGGCCCTGGCCCTAGTCATTTGTAACCTGTATCACCTTTCCCTCCCCACTCCGGCTTAATGAATTCCAGTGAAGCAGCAGTGAAAAAATTTTTACCCGGCTGGGTGCAGTGGCTCATGCCTGTAATCCCAGCACTTTGGGAGGCTGAGGCAGGTGGATGATGAGGTCTGGAAATCGAGACTATCCTGACCAATATGGTTAAATCCCGTCTCTACTAAAACACAAAAAATTAGCCAGGCACGGTGGCATGTGCCTGTAGTTCCAGCCACTTGGGAGGCTGAGGTAGGGGGATCACTTAAACCAGGAGGCGGAGGTTGGAGTGAGCCGAGATCACATCAGCCTGGGCGACAGAGCGAGACTCCGTCTCAAAAAAAAAAAAAAAATTACCCAAGAGCCATTTATCTCAGGTGATTATTCATGATAACCACATCGCACAACGAATCTATGAGATGGAGGTAAAGTAGCCACAAGCTTTTGCATTAGAGAGTGTTACTGGCTTGACCCATATTCACTTCATTCTCCCTACATGCTGGGGGATCATAAAGGTGATAGGGAGTCATCAAGGTGCTCTAAGGTGGGCCCCATTTACAGAGGAGGCAATTAATACTCAGGGTTACTGACTTGCCCAACGTGTCTGAGAAAGCCAGAGAGGAAGACTCCATTCTCTTGGGTCTTTTTTCTGAAAGCACATTGTCTATTTAGGGAATCCATGAATGGATTCTTATTTTCTCCCATACAGTCTTGGGTCTTAGGCCAGGCACAGTGGCTCACGCCTCTAATCCCAGCACTTCTGAAGGCCGATGCAGGCGGATCACTTGAGGCCAGGAGTTCAAGACCAGCCTGGCCAACATGGTGAAACCCTGTCTCTATTAAAAATACAAAAAAATTAGCCAGGTGTGGAAGTGCGCGCCTGTAATCACAGCCACATGAGAGGCTGAGGCACGAGAATTGCTTGAACCTAAGTGGCAGAGATTGCAATGAGCCAAGATCATGCCACTACACTCCAGCCTGGGCAACAGAGCAAGACTCTGTCACAAAAACAAATAAAAACAACCAAACTGAAGTCTTGGGTCCTAGAGTTTGAATCGGCATCAACATATTCCTGTCAGTTTTTTCCTTCCAGGAGTATCCCCATTTTCCAGATGAGAACTGAGGCTCTCCTCCCACTTTTTGCTTGGGACAGGTACTGTGTTGGGCACTAGGAAGAGATAAGTGAACAAGATGGACTCCAAGAACATACATATTGTTTCAAGCAGAGCAGGGAGCCCAGGGTTGAGCCCAAGTCGAAAACAGTTGGAGGCCGGGCATGGTGGCTCACGCCTGTAATCCCAGTGCTTTGGAAGGCTGATGCGGGCTGATCACTTGAGGTCAGGAGTTTGAGACCAGCCTGGGTGACAGAGTGAGACTCCATTAAAAGAAAAATAAAACAGTTGGAGTTCTTTAAGAGACGGTGCCAGATCCTCTTGAAGATCACAAACACCAAAAGAAGAGTAAGGACCTGGACATTTCTCTGCTACACTTCCATGCATGTGGTGGAGTGGAAATAGATGGGCAAGCCAGCTTTGTGTGACCCTGGGTGAATCACACTTCCTCCAGACTCTGCTTTCTCATTTGTAAAATAGGATCTATTAAGATCCTCTCAGTTGCATGTAATATTAACTGAACTTGAACTACTTCAAGCAAAATAAAGAGGTTGGGTTTACACAATCAAGGACGGACAGGGCAGAGTCGCCAACATTTTGGGGGAAAGTAGCCAGGGGCTGTACTACTACAAGGTATGTCTTCCATTCTCTCTCATTGTTTAAAATATATATTTTAAACATATATTTATTTTAAACAAATATATATTTTAAATATATATTATTTTAAACAAATATATATTTTAAATATATATTATTTTAAACAAATATATATTTTAAATATATATTATTTTAAACAAATATATATTTTAAATATATATTATTTTAAACAAATATATATTTTAAATATATATTATTTTAAACAAATATATATTTTAAATATATATTATTTTAAACAAATATATATTTTAAATATATATTATTTTAAACAAATATATATTTTAAATATATATTATTTTAAACAAA
>NW_026653066.1:0-17237 GCF_009828535.3 Hylobates moloch
TACAGAAGCATTCTGTGAAACTTCTTTCTGTTCTGTGCATTCAACTAACATTGTTGAACTTCACTTTTGATGGAGAAGTTCTGAAACACTCTTTCTGAGGAAACTGCAAGTGTTCATTTGGAGGGCTAAGGGGCCTATAGTGGAAAAAGGAATCTCTCCAAATTAAAACTACACAGAAGCATTCTGTGAAACTTCTTTTTCTTCTGTGCATTCTACTAACAGAGTTGAACTTTACTTTTGATTGAGCAGTTCTGAAACACTCTTTCTGTAGAAACTGCAAGTGGACATTCAGAGCGCTAAGGGGCCAAAAGTGGAAAAAGGAATATCTTCAAATAAAAACTACACAGAAGCATTCTGTGAGACTGGTTTCTGTTCTGTACATTCAACTAACAGAGTTGAACCTCGGTTTTGGTAGAGCAGTTCTGAAACTGTCTTTCTGTAGAAACTGCAAGTGGACATGCGGAGCGCAAAGGGGCATTTAGTGAAAAAACGAATATCTTCAAATCAAAACTACACAGAAGCATTCTGTGAAATTTCTTTCTGTTCTATGCATTCAAATAACAGAGTTGAAACTTTGTTTTCATTGAGCACTTCTGAAACACTCTTTCTGTAGAAATTGCAAGTGGACATTCGGAGCGCTAAGCGGCCTAGAGTGGAAAAAGGGTTATCTTCGAATAAAAACTACACAGAAGCATTCTGTGAAACTCCTTTCTCTTCCGTGAATTCAACTAACATAGTTGAACCTTACTTTTGATTGAGCAGTTCTGAAACACTGCTTCTGTAGAAACTGCAAGTGGATATTCCGATCGCTAAGGGGTCTATAGTGGAAAAAGGAATATGTGCAAATAAAAACTACGCAGAAACATTCTTTGAAACTCCTTTCTGTTCTGTGAATTCAACTAACAGAGTTGAACATTACTTTAGATTGAGCAATTCTGAAAGAGTCTTGCTGTAGAAACTGCAACTGGATATTCCGATCGCTAAGGGGCCTATAGTGGAAAAAGGAATATCTTCAAATAAAAACTACACAGAAGCATTCCGTGAAACTTCTTTCTCTTCTATGCATGCAGCTAACAGAGTTGAACCTTACTATTGATTGAGCAGTTCTGAAACACTCTTTCTGTAGAAATTGCAAGAGGACATACAGATATCTAAGGGATCTATAGTGGAAGAAAGAATATCTTCAAATAAAAACTACACAGAAGCATTCTGTGAAACTCCTTTCTGTTCTGTGAATTCAACTAATAGAGTTGAACATTATTTTTGATGGAGCAGTTCTGAAACACTCTTTCTGTAAAAACTGCAGGTGGATATTCCAAGGGCTAAGGGGTCTTTACTGGAAAAAGGGCTATCTTAAAATAAAAAGTACACAGAAGCATTCTGTGAAACTTCTTTCTGTTCTGTGCATTCAACTAACAGGGTTGAATTTCACTTTTGATTGAGATGTTCTGAAACACTCTTTCTGTGTAAACTGCAAGTGGACATTCGGAGCGCTAAGTGGCATACAGTGGAAAAAGGAATATCTTCAAATAAGAACTACACAGAAGCATTCTGTGAAACTTCTTTCTGTTCTGTGAATTCAACTAAAAGATTTTAACAGTACTTTTCATTGAGCAGTTCGGAAACACTCTTTCTGCAGAAACTGCATGTGGAAATTCGGAAGGCTAGGGGCCTACAGAGGAAAAAGATATATGTTCAAATAAAAACTACACAGAAGCATTCTGTGAAACTCCTTTCTGTTCTGTACATTCAACTGACAGTGTTGAAAGTTACTTTTGATTGAGCAGTTCCTAAACACTCTTGCTGTAGGAACTGCAAGTGGATATTCCCAGCGCAAAGGGGCCTCTCGTGGAAAAAGGAATATCTTCAAATAAAAACTACACAAACTGATTCTGTGAAACTTCTTTGCATTCTGTGCATTCAAGTAACAGAGTTGAACCTTATTTTTGATTGAGCAGCTCTGAAACACTCTTTCTGTAGAAATTGCAAGTGGACATACAGAGTGCTAAGGGACCTATAGTGCAAAAAGGAATATCTTCAAATAAAAACTACAGAGAAGCATTCTGTGAAATTCCTTTCTGTTCTGTGAATTCATCTAACAGAGTTGAACATTATTTTTGATGGAGCAGTTCTGAAACCCTCTTTCTGTAAAAACTGCAGGTGGATATTCCAAGGGCTATGGGGTCTATACTGGAAAAAGGACTATCTTAAAATAAAAACTACACAGAAGCATTCTGTGAAATTTCTTTATGTTCTATGCATTCAACTAACAGAGTTGAACCTTACTTTTGATTGAGCAGTTCTGAAAGACTCATTCTGTTGAAATTGCAAGTGGACATACGGAGGGCTAAGGGACCTATCGTGGAAAAAGGAATATCTTCAAATAAAAACTACACAGAAGCATTCTGTGAAACTCCTTTCTCTTCTGTGAATTCAACTAACAGAGTTGAACATTACCTGTGATTGAGCAGTGCTGAGACACCCTTTCTGTAAAAACTGCAGGTGGATAATCCGAGCGCTAAGGGGTCTATATTGGAAAAAGGACTAACTTAAAATAAAAACTACACAGAAGCATTCTGTGAAACTTCTTTCTGTTCAGTGAATTCAACTAACAGAGTTGAACTTCACTTTTGATGGAGAAGTTCTGAAACACTCTTTCTGAGGAAACTGAAAGTGGACATTCGGAGGGTTAAGGGGCCTATAGTGGAATAAGGAATGTCTTCAAACAAAAACTACACAGAAGCATTCTGTGAAACTTTTTTCTCTTCTGTGCATTCTACTAACAGAGTTGAAATTTGCTTTTGATTGAGCAGTTCTGAAACACTCTATCTGTAGAAACTGCAAGTGGACATTCAGAGCACTAAGGGGCCTAGAGTGGAAAAAGGAATATCTTCAAATAAAAACTACACAGAAGCATTCTGTGAATATTATTTCTGTTCTATGCATTCAACTAACAGTGATGAACCATGCGTTTGATTGAGAAGTTCTGAAACAGTCTTTCTGCGGAAACTACAAATGGAACCAGAGAATGCTAAGGGACCTATAGTGGAAAAAGGAATATCTTCAAATTAAAACTACACAGAAGCATTCTGTGAAACTTCTTTCTGTTCTGTGCATTCAACTAACAGAGATGAACTTCACTTTTGATGGAAAAGTTCTGAAACACTCTTTCTGTGGAAACTGCAAGTGGATATTCGGAGGGCTAAGGGGCCTATACTGGAAAAAGGAATGTCTTCAAATAAAAACTACACAGAAGCATTCTGTGAGACTTCTTTCTCTTCTGTGCATCCTACAAACAGAGTTGAACCTTACTTTTGATTGAGCAGTTCTGAAACACTCTTTCTGTAGAAACTGCAAGTGGACATTCGGAGCGCTAAGCAGCCTAGAGTGGAAAAAGGAATATCTTCAAATAAAAACTACACAGAAGCATTCTGTGAGACTAGTTTCTGTTCTGTGCATTCAAATAACAGACTTGAACCTCACTTTTTGTAGAGCAGTTCTGAAACTCTCTTTCTGTAGAAACTGCAAGTGGACATGCGGAGTGCAAAGGGGCATTTAGTGGAAAAACGAATATCTTCAAATAAAAACTGCACAGAAGCATTCTGTGAAATTTGTTTCTGTTCTATGCATTCAACTAACAGAGTTGAAACTTAGTTTTGATTGAGCACTTCTGAAACACTCTTTCTGTAGAAATTGCAAGTGGACATACGGAGTGCTAAGCACCTATAGTGGAAAAAGGAATATCTGCAAATAAAAACTACACAGAAGCTGTCTGTGAAACTCCTTTCTGTTCAATGCATTCAACTGAGTTGAACCTTAGTTTTGATTGAACACTTCTGAAACACTCTTTCTGTAGAAATTGTAAGTGGACATTCGGAGCGCTAAGGGGCCTAGGGTGGAAAAAGGTTTATCTTCAAATAAAAACTACACAGAAACATTCTTTGAAACTCCTTTCTGTTCCGTGAATTCAACTAACATAGTTGAACCTTACTTTTGATTGAGCAGTTCTGAAACACTGCTTCTGTAGAAACTGCAAGTGGATATTCCGATCGCTAAGGAGTCTATAGTGGAAAAAGGAATATGTGCAAATAACAACTACGCAGAAACATTCTGTGAAACTCCTTTCTGTTCTGTGAATTCAACTAACAGAGTTGAACATTACTTTAGATTGAGCAATTCTGAAAGTGTCTTGCTGTAGAAACTGCACCTGGATATTCCGATCGCTAAGGGGCCTATAGTGGAAAAAGGAATATCTTCAAATAAAAACTGCACAGAAGCATTCTGTGAAATTTGTTTCTGTTTTATGCATTCAACTAACAGAGTTGAAACTTAGTTTTGATTGAGCACTTCTGAAACACTCTTTCTGTAGAAATTGCAAGTGGACATACGGAGTGCTAAGCACCTATAGTGGAAAAAGGAATATCTGCAAATAAAAACTACACAGAAGCTGTCTGTGAAACTCCTTTCTGTTCAATGCATTCAACTTAGTTGAACCTTAGTTTTGATTGAACACTTCTGAAACACTCTTTCTGTAGAAATTGTAAGTGGACATTCGGAGCGCTAAGGGGCCTAGGGTGGAAAAAGGGTTATCTTCAAATAAAAACTACACAGAAACATTCTTTGAAACTCCTTTCTGTTCCGTGAATTCAACTAACATAGTTGAACCTTACTTTTGATTGAGCAGTTCTGAAACACTGCTTCTGTAGAAACTGCAAGTGGATATTCCGATCGCTAAGGAGTCTATAGTGGAAAAAGGAATATGTGCAAATAACAACTACGCAGAAACATTCTGTGAAACTCCTTTCTGTTCTGTGAATGTTCTGTGCATTCAACTAACAGAGTTGAACCTCACTTTTGGTAGAGCAGTTCTGAAACTCTCTTTCTGTAGAAACTGCAAGTGGACATGCGGAGCGCAAAGGGGCATTTAGTGGATAAACGGATATCTTCAAATAAAAACTACACAGAAGCATTCTGTGAAATTTCATTCTGTTCTGTACATTCAACTAACAGGGTTGAAACTTACTTTTGATTCAGCAGTTCTTAAACACACTTGCTGTAGGAACTGCAAGTGGATATTCCGAGCGCAAAGGGGCCTCTCGAGGAAAAAGGAATATCTTCAAATAAAAACTACACAGAAGCATTCTGTGAAACTTCTTTCCATTCTGTGCATTCAACTAACAGAATTGAACCTTACTTTTGATTGAGCAGCTCTGAAACACTCTTTCTGTAGAAATTGCAAGTGGACATACAGAGTGTTAAGGGACCTATAGTGCAAAAAGGAATATCTTCCAATAAAAACTACACAGAAGAATTCTGTGAAATTCCTTTCTGTTCTGTGAATTCATCTAACAGAGTTGAACATTATTTTTGATGGAGCAGTTCTGAAACACTCTTTCTGTAAAAACTGCAGGTGGATATTCCAAGGGCTAAGGGGTCTATACTGGAAAAAGGACTATCTTAAAATAAAAACTACACAGAAGAATTCTGTGAAATTTCTTTCTGTTCTATGCATTCAACTAACAGAATTGAACCTTACTTTTGATTGAGCAGTTCTGAAACACTCCTTCTGTTGAAATTGCAAGTGGACATACGGAGTGCTAAGGGACCTATAGTGGAAAAAGGAATATCTTCAAATAAAAACTACACAGAAGCATTCTGTGAAACTCCTTTCTCTTCTGTGAATTCAACTAACAGAGTTGAACATTTTCTGTGATTGAGCAGTGCTGAGACAACCTTTCTGTAAAAAACTGCAGGTGGATTATCCGAGCGTTAAGGGGTCTATATTGGAAAAAGGACTATTTTAAAATAAAAACTACACAGACGCATTCTGTGGAACTTCTTTCTGTTCAGTGCATTCAACTAACAGAGTTGAACTTCACTTTTGATGGAGAAGTTCTGAAACACTCTTTCTGAGGAAACTGCAAGTGGACATTCGGAGGGCTAAGGGGCCTATAGTGGAATAAGGAATGTCTTTAAATAAAAACAACACAGAAGCATTCTGTGAAACTTCTTTCTCTTCTGTGCATTCTACTAACAGAGTTGAACTTTACTTTTGATTGAGCAGTTCTGAAACACTCTATCTGTAGAAACTGCAAGTGGACATTCAAAGCATTAAGGGGCCTATAGTGGAAGAAGTAATATCTTCAAATAAAAACTACACAGAAGCATTCTGTGAATCTTATTTCTGTTCTATGCATTCAACTAACAGTGGTGAACCATGCTTTTGATTGAGAAGTTCTGAAGCACTCTTTCTGTGGAAACTACAAATGGACATAGAGAATGCTAAGGGACCTATAGTGGAAAAAGGAATATCTTCAAATAAAAACTACACAGAAGCATTCTGTGAAACTTCTTTCTGTTCTGTGCATTCAACTAACAGAGTTGAACTTCACTTTTGATGGAAAAGCTCTGAAACACTCTTTCTGTGGAAACTGCAAGTGGACATTCGGAGGGCTAAGGGGCCTATACTGGAAAAAGGAATGTGTTCAAATAAAAACTACACAGAAGCATTCTGTGAAACTTCTTTCTCTTCTGTGCATCCTACAAACAGAGTTGAACCTTACTTTTGATAGAGCATTTCTGAAACACTCTTTCTGTAGAAACTGCAAGTGGACATTCTGAGCGCTAAGGAGTCTAGAGTGGAAAAAGGAATATCTTCAAATAAAAGCTACACAGAAGGATTCTGTGAGACTAGTTTCTGTTCTGTGCATTCAACTAACAGAGTTGAAACTCACTTTTGGTAGAGCAATTCTGAAATTCTCTTT
This sequence comes from Hylobates moloch, assembly GCF_009828535.3. Taxonomy (NCBI): domain Eukaryota; kingdom Metazoa; phylum Chordata; class Mammalia; order Primates; family Hylobatidae; genus Hylobates; species Hylobates moloch. The sequence goes on from NW_026653066.1 coordinate 6,765, forward strand.
CTGTAGAAACTGCAAGTGGACATGCGGAGCGCAAAGGGGCATTTAGTGGAAAAAAGAATATCTTCAAATAAAAATTACACAGAAGCATTCTGTGAAATTTCTTTCTATTCGAGGCATTCTACTAACAGAGTTGAACCTTAGTTTTGATTGAGCACTTCTGACACATTCTTTCTGTAGAAATTGCATGTGGACATATGGAGTGCTAAGCACCTATAGTGGAAAAAGGAATATCTTCAAATAAAAACAACACAGAAGAAGTCTGTGAAACTCCTTTCTGTTCTATGCATTCAACTAACAGAGTTGAACCTTAGTTTTGATTGAGCACTTCTGAAACACTCTTTCTGTAGAAATTGCAAGTGGACATTCGGAGCGCTAAGGGGCCTAGAGTGGAAAAAGGGTTATCTTCAAATAAAAACTACACAGAAGCATTCTGTGAAACTCCTTTCTATTCCATGAATTCAACTAACAAAGGTGAACCTTACTTTTGATTGAACAGTTTTGAAACACTTATTCTGTAGAAACTGCAAGTGGATATTCCGATCGCAAAGGGGTCTATAGTGGAAAAAGGAAAATGTTCATATAAAAACTACGCAGAAACATTCTGTGAAACTCCATTCTGTTCTGTGAATTCAACTAACAGAGTTGAACATTAGATGGAGCAATTCTGAAATACTCTTGCTGTAGACACTGCAACTGGATATTCCGATCGCTAAGGGGCCTATAGTGGAAAAAGGAATATCTTCAAATAAAAACTACACAGAAGCATTCTGTGAAACTTCCTTCTGTTCTATGCATGCAGCTAACAGAGTTGAACCTTACTATTGATTGAGCAGTTCTGAAACACTCTTTCTGTAAAAACTGCAGGTTGATATTCCAAGGGCTAAGGGGTCTATAGAAGCATTCTGTGAAATTTGTTTCCGTTCTATGCATTCAACTAACAGAGTTGAACCTTACTTTTGATTGCGCAGTTCTGAAACACTCATTCTGTTGAAATGCTAAGGGACCTATAGTGGAAAAAGGACTATCTTAAAATAAATACTACACAGAAGCATTCTGTGAAACTTCTTTCTGTTCAGTGCATTCAACTAACAGAGTTGAACTTCACTTTTGATGCAGAAGTTCTTAAACACTCTTTCTGAGGAAACTGCAAGTGGACATTCCGAGGGCTACGGGGCCTATAGTGGAAAAAGGAATGTCTTCAAATAAAAACTACCCAGAAGCATTCTGTGAAACTTGTTTCTCTTCTGTGCATTCTACTAACAGAGTTGAACTTTACTTTTGATTGAGCAGTTCTGAAACCCTCTATCTGTAGAAACTGCAAGTGGACATTCAGAGCGCTAAGGGGCCTGTAGTGGAAAAAGTAATATCTTCAAATAAAACCTACACAGAAGCATTCTGTGAATCTTATTTCTGTTCTATGCATTCGACTCAAAGTGCTGAACCATGCTTTTGATTGAGAAGTTCTGAAGCACTCTTTCTGTGGAAACTACAAATGGACATAAAGAATGCTAAGGGACCTATAGTGGAAAAAGGAATATCTTCAAATAAAAACTACACAGAAGCATTCTGTGAAACTACTTTCTCTTCTATGCATCCTACAAACAGAGTGGAACGTTACTTTTGATTGAGCAGTTCTGAAACACTCTTTCTGTAGAAACTGCAAGTGGACATTCGGAGCGCTAAGGAGCCTAGAGTGTAAAAAGGAATATCTCCAAATAAAAACTACACAGAAGCATTCTGTGAGACTATTTTCTGTTCTGTGCATTCAACTAACAGAGTTGAACCTCACTTTTGGTATAGCAGTTCTGAAACCCCCTTTCTGTAGAAACTGCAAGTGGACATCTGGAGCGCAAAGGGGCATTTAGTGGAAAAACGAATATCTTAAATAAAAACTACACAGAAGCATTATGTGAAACTTCTTACTCTTCTGTGCATTCTACTAAGAGTTGAACCTTAGTTTTGATTGAGCACTTCTGAAACACTCTTTCTGTAGAAATTGCAATTGGACATACGGAGTGCTAAGCACCTATAGTGGAAAAAGGAATATCTTCAAATAAAAACTACTCAGAAGCAGTCTGTGAAACTCCTTTCTGTTCTATGCATTCAACTAACAGATTTGAACCGTAGTTTTGAGTGAGCACTTCTGAAACACTCTTTCTGTAGAAATTGCAAGTGGACATTCGACGCGCTAAGGGGCCTAGAGTGGAAAAAGGGGTATCTTCTAATAAAAACTACACAGAAGCATTCTGTGAAACTTCTTTCCATTTTGTGCATTCAAGTTACAGAGTTGAACCTTACTTTTGATTGAACAGCTCTGAAACACTCTTTCTGTAGAAATTGCAAGTGGACCTACAGAGTTCTAAGGGACCTGTAGTGGAAAAAGTAATATCTTCAAATTAAAACTACACAGAAGCATTCTGTGAAATTCCTTTCTGTTCTGTGAATTCAACTAACAGAGTTGAACATTACCTGAGATTGAGCAGTGCTGAGACACCCTTTCTGTAAAAACTGCAGGTGGATAATCCGAGCGCTAAGGGGTCTATATTGGAAAAAGGACTATCTTAAAATAGAGACTAAACAGAAGCATTCTGTGAAACTTCTTTCTGTTCAGTGCATTCAACTGACAGAGTTGAACTTCACTTTTTATGGAGAAGTTCTGAAACACTCTTTCTGAGGAAACTGCAAGTGGACAGTCGGAGGGCTAAGGGGCCTATAGTGGAAAAAGGAATGTCTTCAAATAAAAACTACACAGAAGCTTTCTGTGAAACTTCTTTCTCTTCTGTGCATTCTACTAACAGAGTTGAACTTTACTTTTGATTGAGCAGTTCTGAAACCCTCTATCTGTAGAAACTGCAAGTGGATATTCAGAGAGCTAAGGGGCCTAGAGTGGAAAAAGGAATATCTTCAAATAAAAACTACACAGAAGCATTCTGTGAATCTTATTTCTGTTCTATGCATTCAACGAACAGTGGTGAACCATGCTTTTGATTGAGAAGTTCGGAAGCACTCTTTCTGTGTAAACTACAAATGGACATAGAGAATGCTAAGGGACCTATAGTGGAAAAAGGAATATCTTCAAATAAAAACTACACAGAAGCATTCTGTGAAACTTCTTTCTGTTCTGTGCATTCAACTACCAGAGTTGAACTTCACTTTTGATGGAAAAGTTCTGAAACACTCTTTCTGTGGAAACTGCAAGTGGACATTCGGAGGGCTAAGTGGCCTATACTGGAAAAAGGAATGTCTTCAAATAAAAACTACACAGAAGCATTCTGTGAAACTTCTTTCTCTTCTGTGCATCCTACAAACAGAGTTGAACCTTACTTTTGATTGAGTAGTTCTGAAACACTCTTTCTGTAGAAACTGCAAGTGGACATTCGGAGCGCTAAGGAGCCTAGAGTGGAAAAAGGAATATCTTCAAATAAAAACTACACAGAAGCATTCTGTGAGACTAGTTTCTGTTCTGTGCATTCAACTAACAAAGTTGAACCTCACTTTTTTTAGAGCATTTCTGAAACAATCTTTCTGTAGAAACTGAAAGTGGACATGCGGAGCGCAAAGGGGCATTTAGTGGAAAAAAGAATATCTACAAATAAAAACTACACAGAAGCATTCTGTGAAACTTCTTTCTGTTCTATGCATGCAGCTAACAGAGTTGAACCTTACTATTGATTGAGCAGTTATGAAACAGTCTTTCTGTAAAAACTGCAGGTTGATATTCCAAGGGCTAAGGGGTCTATACTGGAAAAAGGACTATCTTAAAATAAAAACTACACAGAAGCATTCTGTGAAATTTGTTTCTGTTCTATGCATTCAAGTAACAGAATTGAACCTTACTTTTGATTGAGCAGCTCTGTAACACTCTTTCTGTAGAAATTGCACGTGGACATACAGAGTGCTAAGGGACCTATACTGCAAAAAGGAATATTTTCAAATAAAAACTACACAGAAGCATTCTGTGAAATTCCTTTCTGTTCTGTGAATTCATCTAACATAGTTGAACATTATTTTTGATGGAGCAGTTCTGAAACACTCTTTCTGTAAAAACTGCAGGTGGATATTCCAAGGGGTAATGGGTCTATACTGGAAAAAGGACTATCTTAAAATAAAAACTACACAGAAGCATTCTGTGAAATTTGTTTCTGTTCTATGCATTCAACTAACAGAGTAGAACCTTACTTTTGATTGCGCAGCTGTGAAACACTCATTCTGTTGAAATTGGAAGTGGACATACGGAGTGCTAAGGGACCTATAGTAGAAAAAGGACTATCTTAAAATAAAAACTACACAGAAGCATTCTGTGAAACTTCTTTCTGTTCAGTGCATTCAACTAACAGAGTTGGACTTTACTTTTGATTGAGCAGTTCTGAAACACTCTATCTGTAGAAACTGCAAGTGGACATTCAGAGCGCTAAGGGGCCTGTAGTGGAAAAAGGTATATCTTCAAATAAAAACTACACAGAAGCATTCTGTGAATCTTATTTCTGTTCTATGCATTCGATTCAAAGTGCTGAACCATGCTTTTCATTGAGAAGTTCTGAAGCACTCTTTCTGTGGAAACTACAAATGGACATAAAGAATGCTAAGGGACCTATAGTGGAAAAAGGAATATCTTCAAATAAAAACTACACAGAAGCATTCTGTGAAACTACTTTCTCTTCTGTGCATCCTACAAACAGAGTGGAACGTTACTTTTGATTGAGCAGTTCTGAAACACTCTTTCTGTAGAAACTGCAAGTGGACATTCGGAGAGCTAAGGAGCCTAGAGTGGAAAAAGGAATATCTTCAAATAAAAACTACACAGAAGCATTCTGTGAGACTAGTTTCTGTTCTGTGCATTCAACTAACAGAGTTGAACCTCACTTTTGGTAGAGCAGTTCTGAAACTCTCTTTCTGTAGAAACTGCAAGTGGACATTCGGAGGGCTAAGGGGCCTATACTGGAAAAAGGAATGTCTTCAAATAAAAACTACACAGAAGCATTCTGTGAAACTTCTTTCTCTTCTGTGCATCCTACAAACAGAGTTGAACCTTACTTTTGATTGAGCACTTCTGAAACACTCTTTCTGTAGAAATTGCAAGTGGACATTCGAAGCGCTAAGGGGCCTAGAGTGGAAAAAGGGGTATCTTCTAATAAAAACTACACAGAAGCATTCTGTGAAACTCCTTTCTGTTCCGTGAATTCAACTAACATAATTGAACCTTACTTTTGATTGAGCAGTTCTGAAACACTGCTTCTGTAGAAACTGCAAGTTGATATTCCAATCGCTAAGGGGTCTATAGTGGAAAAAGGAATATGTTGAAATAACAACTACGCAGAAACATTCTGTGAAACTCCTTTCTGTTCTGTGAATTCAACTAACAGAGTTGAACATTACTTTAGATTGAGCAATTCTGAAATACTCTTGCTGTAGACACTGCAACTGGATATTCCGATCGCTAAGAGGCCTATAGTGGAAAAAGGAATATCTTCAAATAAAAAATACACAAAAGCATTCTGTGAAACATCTTTCTGTTCTATGCATGCAGCTAACAGAATTGAAACTTACTATAGATTGAGCAGTTCTGAAACACTCTATCTGTAGAAACTGCAAGTGGACATTCAGAGGGCTTAGGGGCCTACAGTTGAAAAAGGAATATCTTCAAATAAAAACTACACAGAAGCATTCTGTGAATCTTATTTCTGTTCTATGCATTCGACTCACAGTGGTGAACCATGGTTTTGATTGAGAAGTTCTGAAGTACTCTTTCTGTGGAAACTACAAATGGACATATAGAATGCTAAGGGACCTATAGTAGAAAAAGGAATGTCTTCAAATAAAAACTACACTGAAGCATTCTGGGAAACTTCTTTCTCTTCTGTGCATTCTACTAACAGAGTTGAACTTTACTTTTGATTGAGCAGTTCTGAAACCCTCTATCTGTAGAAACTGCAAGTGAACATTCAGAGCGCTAAGGGGCCTAGAGTGGAAAAAGGAATATCTTCAAATAAAAACTACACAGAAGCATTCTGTGAATCTTATTTCTGTTCTATGCATTCAACTAACAGTGGTGAACCAAGCTTTTGATTGAGAAGTTCTGAAGCACTCTTTCTGTGGAAACTACAAATGGACATAGAGAATGCTAAGGGACCTATAGTGGAAAAAGGAATATCTTGAAATTAAAACTACACAGAAGCATTCTGTGAAACTTCTTTCTGTTCTGTGCATTCAACTAACAGATTTGAACTTCACTTTTAATGGAAAAGTTCTGAAACACTCTTTCTGTGGAAACTGCAAGTGGACATTCGGAGGGCTAAGTGGCCTATACTGGAAAAAGGAATGTCTTCAAATAAAAACTACACAGAAACATTCTGTGAAACTTCTTTCTCTTCTGTGCATCCTACAAACAGAGTTGAACCTTACTTTTGATTGAGCAGTTCTGAAACACTCTTTCTGTAGAAACTGCAAGTGGACATTCCTAGCGCTAAGGAGCCTAGAGTGGAATAAGAAAGATCTTCAAATAAAAACTACACAGAAGCATTCTGTGAGACTAGTTTCTGTTCTGTGCATTCAACTAACAGAGTTGTACCTCACTTTTGGTAGAGCAGTTCTGAAACTCTCTTTCTGTAGAAACAGCAAGTGGATATGTGGAGCACAAAGGGGCATTTAGTGGAAAAAAGAATATCTTCAAATAAAAACTACACAGAAGCATTCTGTGAAATTTCTTTCTGTTCTATGCATTCAACTAACAGAGTTGAACCTTAGTTTTGATTGAGCACTTCTGAAACATTCTTTCTGTAGAAATTGCAAGTGGACATACGGAGTGCTAAGCACCTATAGTGGAAAAAGGAATATCTTCAAATAAAAACTACACAGAAGCAGTCAGTGAAACTCTTTTCTGTTCTATGCATTCAACTAACAGAGTTGAACCTTAGTTTTGATTGAGCACTTCTGAAACACTCTTTCTGTAGAAATTGCAAGTGGACATTCGGAGCGCTAAGGGGCCTAGAGTGGAAAAAGTGTTATCTTCAAATAAAAAGTACACAGAAGAATTCTGTGAAACTCCTTTCTGTTCCGTGAATTCCACTAACATTGGTGAACCTTACTTTTGATTGAGCAGTTCTGAAACACTGCTTCTGTAGAAACTGCAAGTGGATATTCCGATCGCTAAGGGGTCTATAGTGGAAAAAGGAATATGTTCAAATAACAACTATGGAGAAACATTCTGTGAAACTCCTTTCTGTTCTGTGAATTCAACTAACAGAATTGAACATTAGATGGAGCAATTCTGAAACAATCTTGCTGTAGAAACTGCAACTGGATATTCCGATCGCTAAGGGGCCTATAGTGGAAAAAGGAATATCTTCAAATAAAAACTACACAAAAGCATTCTGTGAAACTTCTTTCTGTTCTATGCATGCAGCTAACAGAGTTGAACCTTACTATTGATTGAGCAGTTCTGAAACACTCTTTCTGTAGAAATTGCAAGTGGACATACAGAGTTCTAAGGGACCTATAGTGGAAGAAGGAATATCTTCAAATAAAAACTACACAGAAGCATTCTGTGAAACCCCTTTCTGTTCTGTGAATTCAACTAACAGAGTTGAACATTATTTTTGATGGAGCAGTTCTGAAACACTCTTTCTGTAAAAACTGCAGGTGGATATTCCAAGGGCTAAGGGGTCTATACTGGAAAAAGGACTATCTTAAAATTAAAATTACACAGAAGCCTTCTGTGAAACTTCTTTCTGTTCTGTGCGTTCAACTAACAGGGTTGAACTTCACTTTGATTGAGATGTTCTGAAACACTCTTTCTGTGTAAACTGCAAGTGGACATTCGGAGCGCTAAGTGGCATATAGTGGATACAGGAATATCTTCAAATAAGAACTACACAGAAGCATTCTGTGAAACTTCTTTCTGTTCTGTGAATTCAACTAAGAGGGTTTCACATTACTTTTGATTGAGCAGTTCTGAAACCCTCTTTCTGCAGAAACTGCATGTGGAAATTCGGAAGGCTAGGGGCCTACAGAGGAAAAAGATATATGTTCAAATAAAAACTGCACAGAAGCATTCTGTGAAACTTCTTTCTGTTCTTTACATTCAACTAACAGAGTTGAAACTTACTTTTGATTGAGCAGTTCTAAAACACTCTTGCGGTAGGAACTGCAAGTGGATATTCCGAGCGCAAAGGGGCCTCTCGTGGAAAAAGGAATATCTTCAAATAAAAACTACACAGAATCATTCTGTGAAACTTCTTTCCATTCTGTGCATTGAAGTAACAGAGTTGAACCTTACTTTTGATTGAGCAGCTCTGAAACACTCTTTCTGTAGAAATTGCAAGTGGACATACAGAGTGCTAAGGGACCTACAGTGCAAAAAGGAATATCTTGAAATAAAAACTACACAGTAGCATTCTGTGAAACTCCTTTCCGTTCTGTGAATTCAACTAACAGAGTTGAAAATTATTTTTGATGGAGCAGTTCTAATACTCTCTTTCTGTAAATCTGCAGGTGGATATTCCAAGGGCTAAGGGGTCTACACTGGAAAAAGTACTATCTTAAAATAAAAAGTACACAGAAGCATTCTCTGAAACTTCTTTCTGTTCTGTGCATTCAACTAACAGGGTTGAATTTCACTTTTGATTGAGATGTTCTGAAACACTCTTTCTGTGTAAACTGCAAGTGGACATTCGGATCGCTAAGTGGCATATAGTGGAAAAAGGAATATCTTCAAATAAGAACTACACAGAAGCATTCTGTGAAACTACCTTCTCTTCTGTACATTCGACTAACAGAGTTTAACATTACTTTTGATTGAGCAGTTCTGAAACACTCTTTCTGCAGAAACTGCATGTGGAAATTCGGAAGGCTAGGGGCCTACAGAGGAAAAAGGAGTATCTTCAAATAAAAACTACACAGAAGCATTCTGTGAAACTTCTTTCCCTTCTGTGCATTCGACTAACAGAATTGAACCTTACTTTTGATTGAGCAGTTCTGAAACACTCTTTCTGCAGAAACTGCATGTGGAAATTCGGAAGGCTAGGGGCCTACAGAGGAAAAAGGAGTATCTTCAAATAAAAACTACACAGAAGCATTCTGTGAAATTCCTTTCTGTTCTGTGAATTCATCTAACGGAGTTGAACATTATTTTTGATGGAGCAGTTCTGAAACACTCTTTCTGTAAAAACTGCAGGTGGATATTCCAAGGGCTAAGGGGTCTATACTTGAAAAACGACTATCTTAAAATAAAAACTACACAGAAGCATTCTGTGAAATTTCTTTCTGTTCTATGCATTCAACTAACAGAGTTGAACCTTACTTTTGATTGAGCAGTTCTGAAACACTCATTCTGTTGAAATTGCAAGTGGACATACGGAGTGCTAAGGGACCTATAGTGGAGAAAGGAATATCTTCAAATAAAAACTACACAGAAGCATTCTGTTTAACTCCTTTCTGTTCTGTGAATTCAACTGACAGAGTTGAACATTACCTGTGATTGAGCAGTGCTGAGACACCCTTTCTGTATAAACTGCAGGTGGATATTCCGAGCGCATAGGGGTCTATAATGGAAAAAGGACTATCTTAAAATAAAAACTACACAGAAGCATTCTGTGAAACTTCTTTCTGTTCTGTGCATTCAACTAACATTGTTGAACTTCACTTTTGATGGAGAAGTTCTGAAACACTCTTTCTGAGGAAACTGCAAGTGTTCATTTGGAGCGCTAAGGGGCCAATAGTGGAAAAAGGAATATCTTCAAATTAAAACTACACAGAAGCATTCTGTGAGACTGGTTTCTGTTCTGTACATTCAACTAACAGAGTTGAACCTCGGTTTTGGTAGAGCAGTTCTGAAACTGTCTTTCTGTAGAAACTGCAAGTGGACATGCGGAGCGCAAAGGGGCATTTAGTGAAAAAACGAATATCTTCAAATCAAAACTACACAGAAGCATTCTGTGAAATTTCTTTCTGTTCTATGCATTCAAATAACAGAGTTGAAACTTTGTTTTCATTGAGCACTTCTGAAACACTCTTTCTGTAGAAATTGCAAGTGGACATACGGAGTGCTAAGCACCTATATTGGAAAAACTAATATCTTCAAATAAAAACTACACAGAAGCAGTCTGTGAAACTCCTTAATTGAACCTACTTTTGATTAGACTGAAACATCTTCTGTAGAAATTGAAAGCACCTATAGTGGAAAAAGGAATATCTGCAAATAAATACTACACAGAAGCAGTCTGTGAAACTCCTTTCTATTCTATGCATTCAACTGAGTTGAACCTTAGTTTTGATTGAGCACTTCTGAAACACTCTTTCTGTAGAAATTGCAAGTGGACATTCGGAGCGCTAAGCGGCCTAGAGTGGAAAAAGGGTTATCTTCGAATAAAAACTACACAGAAGCATTCTGTGAAACTCCTTTCTCTTCCGTGAATTCAACTAACATAGTTGAACCTTACTTTTGATTGAGCAGTTCTGAAACACTGCTTCTGTAGA
>NW_026653067.1:0-17229 GCF_009828535.3 Hylobates moloch
ATCAAATAAATAGCTGGATATAGGATCTGGATTTCATGCAATAATTCTGGACAGGAGATTAAAATGTGGTGGTTTTAATAACATAGGTAACATAATAGCAGTGAGTGCTCAATAAATATTTGTTGACAGAATCTGTAAAAGACCAAGTAAGCAATTACCATGGTCCAAGAGAGAAATGAGACCTCAAACAAAAGGAATAGCAATGGAACAGAAGTGTATACATTTGAGAAATATTCCAAAGGTCGAATCAATAGGATTCAGTGACTAAGTAGGAAGGGGTGAGAGAGGAAGAAATTGAGGATGACTCAAAGTGTGCTAGCTTGGAAAGCTAAGTGAATGGTAAGGTCGTTAATATGGGAGGCAAAACAGATGATTGGGCATGAAAATCAGTGTAGATGACTATTCTTTCTCTTAGCAAACTAAAATGTTAGTGTTTTTCAAATGGCTTTGAGCTTCAAAATGTTTACTTACATTTTAAGAAAGCAAACTTTAAAAATACACTTCAATTTGTCTACAGCAAGACAGATAACTTTAGTTTAATTATTACCTTTGGAAAAAAAAATCCTAGGTAGAAACACATTTGGTAAAAACTATTTTCTCTTTCCTAACGTTTTATATCACAAATCAGGATGTAATCCTCCTCTTTTCTACATTGGCCATGAATTTTATTTTTTTCTCTCTCTCTTCATATATGTGTATACTTTTTTCATCATAAGAAATCCAATGTCTAAAGCAGGCTCTGAGAGATATTTTAGGTAATTGTTCTTTGCTCCATTAGGATGGCATTTTTCAACAGCACAGAAAGACAGATGATCCAGAAGCTTCTAAGAGCAGCTTTTAAATAGGACTCTCAGTTTTTTAGGTACTTACCACACTGCTTTGCACTTAGTAGGCATCTGAATAAATGTTCTTTGAACATGTTAAGAAGTAAATATGTTCTCCTTTTAAATTGCCAAAAGAGTTTTCACAAACTCCCTTGCTAACATATCCCTAGCTTCAAAACCCTCACACTTCTTGCTTACATTTTATCTAAGGTGAAGTAAGCTTTGACTCCCTTGGCAAATCGTTCAGTGTGTTCCTACTACTGATAACAACCTTTTTAGTATGACCTTTTGCCATCATTTAAACCAATGTTCCTAGCGAAATGTCTGTTGAATTATACCACACAAAAGCAACATTCCATTACATATATCACACACACACACACACACACACACATATGAATATACATATTCATTTATCAAAAAGACTGGTCACCTGGCCATGGAAGCATATTAGCTACCCGACAAAATTATTTTTTGCTACCTTATAATGGTTATTAAATAGAACCTTTTTATCTTCCAAACCTGTATAATTACTTCTCTTTTTTTTCCTCTAAGAGATCAAGCAGTAAACACTTATTGTCCTGAGAGCATTTTCGTAAAGCTTTGAGTTCTGCTTATGATTGTTCTAGTTTTCTATTTTATCAAGAAGCATATTCTTAATATTTTAAAAATCCACAATTTAATGTAGGCATAAATCTTCGTACCCAAACCCAAGTCAAAGTCTTACATATAACTTCGGCAGTGTGTATTCATTGTTATTCAATTAATTAATATTAGTATTTGTTTTTAAAATCACATTGTGAGGCTCATGGCTTTTTATCTAATTAATTCTTAATTGTACTCCAGACACTCAAATTCCATATACTTTATGCACAAAAAGTCATTTTGAAACAATTGCTCTTTCATTTTTCCTCCTTCCATGCACTGTAGATGTCTACTGATCACTCTTTCCCGTGAATTGCTCATTTAATGTTAATTCTCCCCAATTATTATTAGTTAAATGTTGTTCTTGTGATTTTATAAGGCAATAATACATCATTTAAGTGTCTTACTCAAGGTGTTGTCCTAATGTAGCAAATGCAAAAACATCTCATTCCCCCGAAAAAAGGAAATTGAAACATCTGTCTTTCTGGGTCTTTTTTGTGAGTTCTATTTGCTAAAAGCGCAAAATGGCAGAGCCAGATAAAATGATCATGTGCCTCACATGATGGTTATTTAACCAAATTAAGCATACCACCCATAGGGGAGTGTTTGCTTGCGGAGAATGAAAAAAAGTACTACCAGGTCTTTGACTACTGCTCTTCCGTGGGTCTGTTTTACCAGCTCTTGCTCTACCACTTTATCTCTGAATGTTATCTGTCTAGATCATCAGCTCCCTCTTCTCACTCTACTATGCTCTAATGGCAAAGACCTTGCCTCCCACCTTACCTTCCCACCACATGCCAAACACACACACAGACACACAGATACACACACACACACAGACATACACACACACGCTCTTTCTATTCCTGGCAGCCTTCCATGAGGAAAACTCTTCTCCATCCTCTCTGCCTGATGATTCAGCTTGCCCTTCCACTCAACTGAAATAGCTTCTCTTCTGTATAGAGATTTCCATAATCCCTCTATTCCAGGTAAAGTTAATTATTGCCTCCATTTATTCAACCTTACTACAATTATGTAGCTCTACTACCATACTGTATTTAAATTATGTTTAAATGGCTGACTCTTATGAAAGTCTGTGAGCTCTTTGTGGGGAAGCACTATTGATTATTGATATCTGTATTGATCTGAGGTAGGCAGAATTCCAAGATGAGTCCCAATGACCCTTACCCTTGTATAATCGTATCCTGTTGAGTATGGGCAAAAACTGTGATTATGTTATGTTATAGGGCAAAAGGGATATTGTCCTGGTTAGACATGACCTAATCACATGAGACCTTTAAAAGTAGAAAATTGTCTTCAGTTGGTTGCAGGGAAGACATTAGAAAGACACACTCCTGTGTATAGCCATACCACCCTGAATGCAACCAGTCGCGTCTGATCTTGTAAGCTAAGCAGAGTTGAGCCTGGTTAGTACTTGGATGGGAGAAAGACACACTTATGCTGACCTGGAAGAAGAGCAATAATCATATTGTGAACTGTCTATGGGGGCCACATAGCGGAGAACTGCCGGTAGCCTCTAGGAGCTGAGAGCAAGCAGTCCTTGACCAACAGTCAGCAAGAAAACAATAACTTCAATCACGCTGCTTCGAGGAACTGAATTCTGCCAAAAGCTGAATGAACTTGGAATCAGGTTCTTCCTCAGCATCTCCAGACAGAAAATCAGCCCAGCTAACACCTTGATTTTAGCACTGTGGGACCCTAAGCAGAAAGCTCAGCCATGGCATGCCTAGGCTTGTGTCCTACCGAACTGTGAACTAATAAATGATTTTTTTAAAGCAATTACATTTGTGGTAATTTGTTATGTTTCAGTAGAAACTACACACTAGTGCAGTGCCTGGTACATAATAAAATATTGGCTGGTCAGTTATTGGTTGGTTGATTCGAATTAATGAATGAGAGTATGGAAGGAAGGACAGAGTAAAAAGAAAGAGAGGAGGATGAAAGAAATATGCTATTTAGAAAAAAAGGTTTGTATTTTGGCCCATTCATACAAATGAATTTTGAGAGAATGAGGAGACACTTTCTTGGAATGATTGATTGGGCTTTCTAGCTGAAGAAATGTGGCAGACCTATTATGCCTGTTTAGATTAGCTTTTTCTGCTCATGTTTCCTAACTTCCATTCCATTTCTCATCCCTCATCATTCCTTGACCCTGTTGTCATCCTTACCCTGACTCCAAATTGTCTGGTTAAAAAGAAAAACATAGCCCTAACAGCTGTCAGCTAGTAGCTGGCCTAGTTGCTACCAGCTAGGCCACAGTGTTTTCCTGTTGAATATAAACAGCTTCACATTAGTTCAGCATCAGGTGAGAACTCACCATAATTATAAAGTAAACAAAAAAGACCACTCCGTAAACTTGCCTGAACAGAGTTCAAAACAAAGAGACCGTGCAACCACAAAACAACCAAACATCTTCCAAAGAAAATGCATGACAACTGCTTCCTTTCCAATGTCAACTCTAGCTCTGCTCTATCCCTCCTGCCCCTTAAATAAAAAATATGAAGATACCCATTCACCTAATTGGCCTGCTTTCTGACAGATCCCAATCCAGACCCCTGCTTCTTTGAATCCTCCCCCAAATCACTTAACACAAGCACAAATCTTAAAATAAGCTCCTCCTAACTCCCTCTTTAAAAGACAATTTATGGTTCCTCATGGCGTGCAGTCTTTTTAACTGCAGAAAGCAATAGACTCATCTTTGCTTGACTACACTTGTTTTCCTGGAGGTCTCCTCTGGCTTCGTGGGCCTCCACAGAGGTGAGGATATCTATGCTAGACACGTCTTAGATGCAATGTCATGAGTGTTTATTGATTCATTGTTGGGGTATGTCAAAGTAAAAATAGCTGAATCTAAAAGTTTGCACAAATCATCATATACCCTCTTCTCTGAAGCTGAGGACACTTCAGACTTACCTACAAATGCCAGTTCTCAGGAGCTGGTTTCCACAGCCCAACAGCGACCCCAGGAAAGTGACAATTGACTATCACAGTGGTGACTCTGGATCGAGTCAGGATTGCTGCTAATCTCATCATGAGTCACTGTCCACATTCTGTTTTCCTTGCTCCTTCCCGACTCCTGAGCCCCCAAAACCCAAGTGCACAAACATTGCTTGGGCACTGTCCTGGTCCCTGTTCCCAAGTGGTAAGAGGGGTAGAAATTCCTTGAGTAAACTGCAGAATACATAAAGTATATAGGTTTGGATTAAGGCCAAGCACAAGAGTGTAATTGCTGTTATTTTTATTTGAGGTGAGACTTAGACTATAACTATAGGCTTTTCTAAGAATAAAGACTTATGATAGAATCAGACAGGTAAAAATGTGATTAATAGGACTTAAGATAGGTAGGTGAGTTAGGTTCAGATGTGACTGACAATCAAAGGCTTGCTCCAGGTAAGCATACAAGAAAAAAGCTGGTATGGGTGGGGAAGGGTGAGTCTTTGGGTGTTTATTGCTCTAAACCAGAGATTTTCAACCTTGGTTGAGCAATGGAATCATCTTGGGAGCTCTAAAATTTCCTAATATCAAGGCAACATTGCAGATCAATTAAATCGGAATCTGGGATCCAGGCATCAGAATTTTTAAAACTCTCCATGTGATTCCAATGTAAAGCCAAAGTTGAGGGCCACTGCTCTAAACAAGACTTTGGCTCTGCTTCTGGCTGGCCCTTCTTGCTTGTAAAAGGCCCAGGCTGTTCTAAGTAGATGCTGATTGTTAAACTGACTGTTGATTCCTCAAAGAATCAATGCAGTGGCTTTGTTCATGGTGGATAGCAACACTGCGTTTTGGGAATCTATGGGCTCAGTAGGTAAGGGTGATCGTTTCTCTTGGGTGGGGTATGGATTTCTCCATGGCCTCATTTTTTTTAATTAAATTGAGGAGCTGGAGCCTGGAAGCTTGATGTTCCCAACACATTATGGACTACTCAGGGGCAGAGTCTGTATCTTCCTCTTCTTTGGATTAGTATTAATGCATAGCTCAATAACTGACACATATTAGAGGCTTTTTGTATAATTGAATGAATGAATGATTTTTATCTGGGAATCTCACTTTCCTGTGTCACACCCAATAGGACTATAAAGGATAGGTTACCATGTACAGTTGCCATAGGTTATTTGAGCTCTATGATCACTCCTTTTCACTCTTCTTAGAGCTATGTATCAGGGACTCACAGACCTTCCTATCTCCAGCCTAAACTTCTCCCTTCATATAAGCACCTGCATGTAGCCAGCTCCCCTCTCAGTATCTCTGTTTGGTACTTTTACTGATAGCACCAACTCAACATGTTTATAACAAAATTCCTGATCTTTCTCTTATGGATGCCCCAAGTCAATGGCAAAACCATCTTAAGCCAGAAACCAAAGAGTCATCCCTGACAATTCTTCTTTCTCACCACTCATCTTCAATCCATTTTCAAGTTCTATGGATTTTACCTCTAAATACTTCTCAAAACATTTTTTATTTCCATTAGCATGATAAGCTAAGCTACCATTATCCACTGGTTTGGTTCACAATTCACCCTAACTGGTCTCCCTGCTTTTGTGTCTTACACTTTGAAGTCATAATATTCTTTTCATACATCAGATCATGCCAGTCCCCTGTTTACAATACTTTAATGACTTCTCATTGCTTTTAAGAAAATGAATCACGTCTTGAACATGGCCTTCAGGGTCCTTCCCATGCCCACTTTGCTCTCCTATAGTCACACTGGTCTTTGATTTTCTAGAATGAACCATGCATATTACCTCCTGCCTACAGACCTTGGCATATGCTGTTTCGCTCTTGAAACACGACTCCCCCAACAATTCAACAAGTGAATTTCTACTCATCCTCCAGATATCAACTCAAATCTTACTTCCTTGGGGAAGTGTTTTTTTTTTTAATTCTTTCTACTACTATGTCGGATTGTTCTGTTATGCAGCACATTCTCTTCTAGCACCATGTACCTTCATTTCATAGCATTTTAGCTTTCTTTAATTACGCATTTATTTGTATGTTATTTGATTACTGTGCATCTGCTTTACTAGACATATGTTCCAAATGTCAGCAATGATGCTTTTACTCATCACTGGAACCCCATGGGCTAGCATGGTATCTGGCACACAGTAGGCACTCAATAAATGTTTACTGAATGGATAAATCTAGACTTTCTGAATATCCTTGCCCTGCTTACCTTGAGAGACAACTTTCACTGTATCTTGATGTACATATATTAGGAAGACTAACATTTTCCTTTGGATAAGTGACAGCCAATGTATATATGGACAAAGGATCAAAGGGTGTTTGAAAAAGCCTTCCTAAGTTTTAAGGATGCCTGTTTGTTGTGTCTTGAAGTCCTCTATCCCTCTGTGATGGCCCTTTGTGCCTAGGTATATCATCAGCCCCTATAAACTCTCTAGAATCCCTTACTCTTTTAGAAATGGCTTAGTACAAATGTCACTTCAGGACTAGAGACCATTTTTTTTTTTACCATATCCCCAATAACCTCTAGGGGGCACCAAGGATAACAGCAATTTCAGCAAAGAATTTTTCCTCTAAAGGAATTTGCTCAGTGTTATCTAAAATAGCAAAAGGAAGCAAGTTTGTGTAGCACCATATGCTGCCAGGTTATAGTCATAAGTAGTACCCCTTTGCTGTGTTCTGCGACAAGGAAGGCATGAGTCTACTTTCCGTGTTGGCTCAGGCTGAACCTCTCTCCTCAATTCCTTGGGGCTTCCCAAATTCTGTCCCCAGACTATCTATTACTACAAAGGGCAATAAATAAGCATCCTGAGTGGTCTGGGGTCAAGCTGAAAATGGCTTGTGTAAATAGCAACAGGACATATTTTATCTTAAAAACTTCATGCCAATGCTTTGTTTCATTTCATAAAACATTCCAGAATGCTTTAATTTTAAGATGTTTTGCCAGCAACTCTTGGATTTAAAATGATACCCTAAAGTGATATGTTTATCTTGTAGTTTTGCATAACCCTGGACACGGCTCTCTATCATATACTATATGTAGGTGGCTTTTCCAACAGGCTGTGAAGTTACTATATACAGTCAGCGCTCAATATCTGTGGGTTCTGCATCCGTGGATTCAACCAATCTCGGTTTGAAGATATTCCAAAAATATATTACATCTGTACTGAACATATGCAGACTTTTTTTCATTATTTCCTAATCGATACAATATAACAACTATTTCCATACCATTTATATTATATTAGGTATTAAAAGTAGGTCGGAAGTGGTGGCTCACACCTGTAATCCCAGCACTTTGGGAGCCCGAGGCTGGTGTATCATCTGAGGTCAGGAGTTCGAGACCAGCCTGGCCAGCATAGTGACACCCCATCTCTACTAAAAATGCAAAAAATTAGCCAGGTGCGATGGCAGGAGCCTGTAATCCTAGCTTCTTGGGAGGCTGAGGCAGGAGAATCGCTTGAACCTGGGAGGCAGAGGTTGCAGTGAGCCTAGATCGCGCCGTTGCACTCCATCCTGGGTGACAAGGCGAGACTCTGTCTCAAAAAAAAAAGTAATCTAGAGATGATTTAAAGTGTACAGGAAGATGTGCATAGCTATATGCAAATTCTACAGCCATTTTATATCAGGGACTTGAATGTTCATGGATTATGATATCCACAAGAGGTTCTAGAACCAATTTTCCATGGATACTGAGGAACAACTGTATATTTATTGTTTAACGTTAATTATATCATAAATACACAGTGTACATAACACAGAGGTAGAGTTTTAAAATCCACCACCCAGCTCAAGAAATAAAATATTATGGCCAGGTGCGGTGGCTCACACCTATAATCCCAGCACTTTGGGTGGCCAAGGCAGGCGGATCATCTGAGGTCAAGAGTTAGAGACCAGCCTGGCCAACATGGTGAAACTCTGTCTCCACTAAAAATACAAAAGTTAGCCGGGTGTGGTGGCATGCGCCTATAGTCCCAACTACTCAGGAGGCTGAGGCAGGAGAATTGTTTGAACCCAGGAGGCGGAGGTCGCAGCGAGCCGAGATCGCGCCACCGCACTCCAGTCTGGGCATCAGAGTGAGACTCCTTCTCGAAAGGAAGAAAGAAAGAAAAAAAGAAAGAGAGAGAGAAAGAGAAAGAGAAAGAACAGATAGGACCCTGTTAGCTCCTCCTAAATTTCCCTTCCCTTTCATACTTTCTTCTACATTCCAGAGGTATAAAGTTCACCTCTTGAACTTTTTGTTAACATTCTCTGATTTCTCTATGGTTTTAACACTATGCATACATCTCTCAACAATACATCGCTTTATCTGCTTTTAACTTTACATAAGGGGACTCATCCTATATATATTCTTCTGTGATTTGCTTTTCCACTAATCAATATGTTTTTGAGATTAGCTATGTGAGTATATGTAGCTGTTGTTCATTCATTTTCTTTGGGATCCTGTTATTTCCTCCAAGCAGTGTCTCAGATCTGAATTTATCTTCTTACCTCTTGCCAGGAGACACAGGGACCATATGAAAACAGAAATGTGTACGAGTATAAGTATCTATCCTTTTCATAAGGGAAGTATGTAAACTACCACTAATTACCACCTCAGGTTACTTACATTTCCTGATTCTTGAATAATTTGCATTTGACAATTCTTTTTAAATTTTAGACAAAGATAACAGCATGGACCCATTCCATTCATAAAAAAAAAAAAAAACCTTCAGATTGTCAATTTTGCTGTCTTTCACTTCCACACAATTGTATTTTGTAAATACATTTCCAAATGGAAGAGTACCTGTTGTAATTTAGTAACTGAAATCATAAATAGTATTCTCACCTGTAATCACAGTGCTTTGGGAGGCCAAGGCAGGAGGATCACTTGAGGGCAGGAGTTTGTGACCAGCCTGAGCAACATAGCAAAAGCCTGTCTCTTAAAAAGCTTAAAAAAAAAATTAGCTGGGTTTGATAGTGCATGCCTATGGTCCTAGCTACTTTGGAGGCTGAGGGGGAAGGATCACTTGAGCCCAGAAGTTCAAGGTGAGCTATGATCATGCCACTGGACTTCAGCATGGGTGACAGAGTGAGACCCTGTCTCTAAAAAATAAATAAATAAGTAAATAGTATTATCTAAAGGAGTTCTGTATTACTTTTTCATCTTGCTTGTTTTAGAATGATATTAGCTGTTAAAATGTATTGCCAAGTTTACCTTTCAATGTTGTGCTATGGAAAGGAAATATTACCTACAAAAGAGCTTTATAAAAAATAACTCATGAATTATAAGAGAAAATGCAGGTTAAAAAACTGTATTTGATGATCCAAGCACACATTATTTCATTAGTGTTCCATTAATGTTTACTCAGCCTCTGCTAAGGATCTGGGTGAGACACAGAAATGAGTAGAACAGGATCCCTGCTTAGGAAGGGCTCCCACAGTCTAGCAGAGGGAGACTAACCCATGTGGCTGTAAGACAAGGCAGTGGTTGAAGCAAAGTGTAGGAATAGGAATTAAAAAGAAAATAAATTCCAGCCAGGAAGTCAGAGAAGGCTTAAAGGGAAAGGTGGCATTTCAGCTTTGAAAGATTAGTAGGATTTTGACAGCAGCGTGGAACAGAGGTGATGGCAGATACTAAGATTGAGAGTGTGTAAGCACAAGGGTGTGGAGGTAAGAAGGGACAAACAAGGTTCAGGAAGCAGTGAGTGGTCTCATTTGACTACAGAAGACAATAAAGGGAGTAAATCCTATTTTTAAATATTTTTTTACACTGTTTCTTCTTTGGGTGTCTCAGTGGGTCAGCTCTCTCTTACCTAGTGCCCAGCCACATGTGGTGATGTAACACACACACACACACACACACACACACACACACACACACACACACACAATCTGACCTTTTCAATAATTTGGTTGGAATTACAGATAAGGGAATGACACCATGCATCCCATAGCAACCCTTCCTTAAAATCCTTAGTATACCACCCTTTTCCTTCGGAAGTTCCATGTACCATTTAGCTCTACACTTCTGCAGGCCCCTCAGCATGAACCTACCCTCCTCTTCCCTCTCCTATCCCCCTGCTGGCCATTGCCTCTGTAGCCTCCTATCCCTCTACTAGATTTTTCCTTCTGAATGTCTCCTTTTCTGTTTATCATGAACAGCCACCTGGCTTTCCATTTCTCCAGTTTTTCTCCCCACCCAACAGCAAGGAAGAGTTCATTGCTCCCAAAAAAAAAAGAAGAGGAGGAAAACAAAGAGAAGAGAGAGGAGAAGAAGTAGAGAAGGGAAAGAAAAGGAAGGAAAGAAAGAAAGATAAGGAAAAGAGAGGGTAAGAAAAATAAGAAACTCCTTCCCTAGAAAAATAGTAGGGCAAGGATACAAAACCTTATGCTTTACATTTTTCTCTGAACTAGTCACAAAACTTTATGTAATCTTCAGCCATACCAGCTGGAGCAGTAAGACAATGTAGAGGAATTGGAGGTCATCAGGTTCCTCAAAGTATCAAACAATATTCATTCATATGATGACTTCAACATTTCAACATGTTTTCATTTTCAAAAATCCTCCACTAATGATCTCAACCGTCATTCTGGTTTGTTTATACTTTATTGCTACCACTCCATTTCCAATAGCCTTTGCTGGCCATTACTTTCTACCACGTACATCGTTTCTTGTTGATTTTTCCCATGGGTAGCACAGTCAGGCAGACTATATTTTGAATATTCATGGCTCAACTTGTGCAATGAAAACATGGAACAAGTAAAACAGCTGTCAACAACACTACAAAATTCTGTTTCTTGAATTAAGACCATAGAATGCACCTGCAGGTAAGTGTTATTACATCTTTATTTTTCCTTTGCGTACACCTATTAAGCAAAGAGATATTGTAGTCATTGATTCCTAAAAACTCTGTTAATAACCAACATCATCAGGTGCATGCAAGCAGAAGGTAGTTAAACGCAACCTGCTACTGCCAAGAACAGTCCCCTGGAGCCTCTCCTCCCTAATCGTTTACTCTTACAAATACACAGACAAGTCAGTGCAGAACTAATGTAAGACCCAGGGGGCAAAAAGTAAGAGGAAGCTCAACTACTTAAGCTTCCTAGATCTCTGGAGAAAATTACTTCTAAACAATTACATTACATTTTGTTAGCATCATCTCCTCCAAGCCAAGAAAGAGAACAGTTTTTGATTAATAAGCAAAAGAGAAATTGGAAATTGTAGAACTAACATAGTAAAGTTTAAATTATATTTGTGAATTAAATAATGGTCTATTCTTTTTTTCTAAGACCAGCTTATTAAAGAATCTACACATTCACTTGGAAATAGGGTTTTCCAATTTCAAAGAATGTGCGCTATATACATATACATAAAATATTAAAATTTAGACAGCTTCAATGGAAGTCTTATCATTGTTGGTTATCAACATTGTTTTAAAATATTTCTCATCCAGTTGCTCTGCCTAAAACAGCATTCGTTGGCAGAGGTCGACTTATTAAGCATATCAAAGATACCTAGGAAACTTGGGAACCACCAATTAGATGACTTTTATCACCTTTATGACTTGAGTGTGTGCATGTACTAACCTAAGAAAAGGGATCTGAGCTGTTGCAAGGTCTGAAGAAAACAAGATCGTCATGGAAAATTTTAAGCAAAAATCACTTAATCCATGAACAAACAGTCTCTTAGAATGAGAGCCTAGGTCATATGCTAGAGAAAGCACCTAGCTTGGAGTCAGACAAAACTAGTCTCTGCCACTAGCTGAGTAATCTTGACCGAGTGAATAAACATCTTCACCTCCGTAAAATGGAGACAGCCCTCTCTATATCACAGTGAGGGTTGAGACGATAAGGAGAGTTGATGTATGAAAAAATGTCTACTCCGCCTTCTGCTCTCCTGCCAGTCCTTGATCAATTAGCATGCTCCCAACATGTGCATTTTCTTGGTGAATGTGAAAAACTTGTATTTGGAGTAGAATTAATTTCTGTGTAATGTTGGAAGATGCTCAAAGCAGCACAGGAACTTTTTGGGCAAGTGCTTGTGTTTGCTTGCTTGTTGGCTTGCTTGGTGTGGAGGAGAAAAGAGGGTGGTTAAAGATTGGTGTAATTTTTAATCTGCCAAAAGAAGACCAGAGGACCCTTTATCTTCCCTTTTCCTCATTCAGGAAGCAGGCTTAGGTTTAATGTTCAATTTTATTTAACCATTCAGAGACACAATGGGATAACATTAAAGATTTCCACCCTTGTTTTGAAGATTCCATTGAAAAACTAGGAGTGCAATCAAGGACATATATGCTAGAAAAGTTAGATTCTCCTGAGACTGCATATTTGAGGTAAATACTACAGAGCTGAATTGTGTGTGTTCTTGTGAGCAAAGTCTTAAAAAGCAAATAAGTACTTGATCACTGTCCCTTTACTTATTTTTTTAGAGACAGGGTCTCACTCTGTCACCCGGGCTGGAGTGTAATGGCACCCTCACAGTTCACTGCAACTTCAAACTCCTGAGCTCAAGTGGTCCTCAAGTGTAGCTGGGACTACAGGCATATGCCACCACGTCTGGCTAATTTTTTTTTTTTTTTTTTGGTAGAGACTGGTTTTGGCATGTTGCTAAGGCTGGCCTCAAACTCTTTGGCTTAAGAGATCCTCCTGCCTTGGCCTCCCAAAGCACTGGAATATAGGCATAAGCCACCACCCCCAGCCCCATTACCTCTTTTATAACTGTATTTCCCCTCAATATGCCATGAATATTTCCAAAGTTTTAGATTCAGTAAGGCACTCTCCACATTTGAACCATTCTGTAAGGATCATAAAGATTAGATTATCCTAAATTTTTGCCCCATTCCCTAGTGGGACATTTTAGCAAAACACTCACATTAAAGTAGCAAAACTTCTATAAAGACAAGTCCTTCACTGGTCCAACAGATAATATTCAGTGAAGAATATGAGGTCGGGCGTGGTGGCTCATGCCTGTAATCTCAACACTTTGGCAGGTGGATCATACAATGATTCACCGAGGCAGGTGGATCACTTGAGCTCACGAATTCGAGAACAGCATGGGGAACACGGCAAAACCCCATATCTACAAAAAATACAAAAATTATCTGGGTGTGGCATGCTGCTGTAATCCCAGCTACTCGGGAGGCTGAGGCAGGAGGATGGCTTGAGCCTGGGAGGTCAAGGATGCCGTGAGCTGAGATTGCACCACTGCACTCCAGTCTGGGCAACAGAGTGAGACCCTGTCTCCATGTTTAAAAAAAAAAAGAGAGAGAGAAATAAAAAGAATATGAGGCCTTTGGTACCAATCTTGTTCCAATTTGAACATTCAACAGTCATATGTATAATCCTCAATACATCCTTTTATAGTTGAAATAATTAACTTTTTTTTGCCTGACTCATAGTAAGTGGAATGCTTTTATTAAAATTTTTAGTAGTTTTAATTGTGGCAAAATATACATAAAATTGGTGTGACCTTGAGCAAGTCACTTAACCTCTCCTGTTTCTCAGATTTTCTTATTGTTATAATTCCAAACTCTGACAATTATGCCCTAAATTCACGTGGAGATATGGACCTGTCAGGAATTTAGCTGACCCTACAATCCTACAGGCCTTTTGGACCTAATCTTCAGAGTTACAAAAGCCCTGAAACTCTTGCTTTGGTCAGTATATTCAGTATATTGTCTCCTCATCTAGAGACAACAGGCTATGGCTTAATTAATTCTTCCATTACCACAAAGTACAGGCTACCAGCACTTTGTTGCAGGCGTGAAGGGAATTCCCCTGCCCATTTCTCTGCCTCATCACCAAAACTAGTTCCATGTGTCCTTCATTTCCTGTGAGCTTCTGGTGTTTATAGCCTGACTGCCGGTTCCAATTTACACTGATACTTTGGTTGCAAGGAACATGGGGTCAGTTCATTTCCTGGCACATGGAAAGGAGAAGAATGTGAAGCTCAGGCACATGGGAATCCAGAAGTCAGGCAACCAGTCCTCTTGAGAGAACAGGAAACTTGGCAGAGCTGACTCTTCGAAAGTGTATTTGTTCCTGAGGGCCACCATAACAAAGTACCAACACTGAACGGCCTAAAACAACAGAAATTTGTCTTCTGGTTCTGGAGGCTGGATGTCAGGGATCAAGGAGTCAGTAAGGCCATACTCCCCCTGAAACCTGTAGGGAGGAATCCTTCCTTGCCTCTTCCTAGCTTTTGGCTTGCAGCTGGAGTACTTTAACCACTGCCTCCTTCGCCATGCAGCATCCTCCTCTGGTGGGTCTGTGGGTCTGTGTTTTCACTTGATATTTGATATGTTTGGCTATGTCCCCACCCAAATCTCATCTTGAATTCTCACATGTTGTAGGAGGGACCTGGTAGGAGGTAATTGAATCATGGGGGCAGGTCTTTCCCATGCTGTTTTCGTGATAGTGAAACAGTCTCATGAGATCTAATGGTCATTGTAAGGGTGAGTTTTCCTGCACAAGCTCTCTTTTTGCCTGCCGCCATCCAAGTAAGATGTGACTTGCTCCTCCTTGCCTTCTGCCATGATTGTGAGGCCTCCCCAGCCATGTGGAACTGTAAGTCTAATTAAACCTCTTTCTTTTGTAAATTGCCCAGTCTCAGGTATGTCTTTATCAGCAGCATGAAAACAGACTCATACAATGTTCTTCTCCCTTCTTATAATTATGGGCACCAGTCATATTAGGTAAGAGCCTATCCTAATGACCTCATTTTAACGTGATTACATCTGCAAAGGCCCTATTTCCAAATAAGGTCACGACATCAGGTACCAGAGCTTAGAACTTCAGCATACCTTTTGGGGGAATACAGTTTTATCCATAATAGAGATTGATCTAGAAGAGTGTTTAGAACCAGTTCTGGCAACTGGCTTACCTAGCTACCACCTCAGAGAACAAGATTTTATGAATCTCTGTTGCAATGTTCCCCTATTAACATGCTACAGCTGTTTCTGAGTCTCACATTCAAAATCACTGTGAGAATATAATTCTTGTAATAAGTTGACAAGTCTTCTCTGGTGCAAAGCTCTCAACCCTAATCACCATTCAGGCCCTTGACAAGTCTATACATTAGGGAAACTTGAATAGGGTGTTCACCCATCCCTTATCTCTGCTATGGCCAAGGGAACAGGGTCATGAGATATCACTGTAGCCACTTACACTTATGCAATCATCTAGGGCTATTTTGCTTAGCAGGAGACCTTGGGCAGAGAATGATTGGCCTGATCCATAACTTTTTTTTTTTTTTTTTTTGAGACAGAGTCTTGCTCTGTCGCTCAGGCTGGAGTGCAGTAGCACAATCTCAGCTCACTGCAACCTCCGCCTCCTGGGTTCAAGCGATTCTCCTGCCTCTGCCTCCCAAGTAGCTGGGACTAAAGGCACGCACCACCACACCCAGCTAATTTTTGTATTTTTAGTAGAGATGGGGTTTTACCATGTTGACCAGGATGGTCTCGATCTCTTGATCTCATGATCTACCCACCTCAGCCTCCCAAAGTTCTGGGATTACAGACGTGAGCCACCATGTCCGGCCAACAAATTTTAAAAACTCACACATACACCATAAATCCATGTTACCAGAGATACATATTGTGATATAAA
Organism: Hylobates moloch; assembly: GCF_009828535.3. Classification (NCBI taxonomy): domain Eukaryota; kingdom Metazoa; phylum Chordata; class Mammalia; order Primates; family Hylobatidae; genus Hylobates; species Hylobates moloch. The sequence goes on from NW_026653067.1 coordinate 16,038, forward strand.
TCTAACATGTAATGCCATGATTTATAACTATCTGTAAGTTAATGTTGTTTAGGGAATCATAATTTTTAATTACCCAAATTTTATACATTTAAATTTGCATATACATTATTATATTAGTTCAGCTTTAAAGACTATATATGTAGTATATATATGTGAAACATTATAATGTGTATATGTGTAATTACAACTGAACTCAAGGGATCCCTATAATTATTTAATAACAGGGAGAAAAAAAATCAAAGCCAAAAGCAATAAATCCATTTTAATTTTATGTGTGATAGCTTATGGCTGCAGATTTTTATACTTTTATACATATCCATTCATGTGTGCCTTTTATACTTTGCATTGATTCTAAAGCTGTTTGTTCCATGTTTTATAATTATGACCCCATGTAAATCACCTCAGTAGAAAATTTTACATATTCAAACTAATGGAAAAAAATATAAGATGTTCATTTGCATTGCTGTAAAGTAACTTTTACATGTTCACCATAGTTCTGCTCAATATAAGTGGTTGTAGGAATTCAGTGATTAAATGACTGTCACTTAATTTCTCTGTCTAAAATCATGAAAATGATAAGTTGTATACAGAGTCAATGTTTTTTAGAAGAAAGTATTTAATTCATTAGAGACTCTTTAGTCTACCAATTTGAAATGCTATAATCAGAGTGTGATTTATTGTATTTCCAAAAGCCTGAATCAAATATGCTGATTGCCTGATAATGTCTGGTTTTAGCTATTACTTAGTTTTTGTGTTTTGCTTTACTGCATTGGAAATACATAAGGATTTGACTTTAATAGGGGTATGAGCTCCATTCCCAATTTGGTTAAAGCTGAATATAATACCAGAACTTAGGCAACGTCTTTCCTAAACTTCCTGAAAATTCTATACCCAGAAATTGCAGTGGTGCATTTAATAGCAGCAAATGGAGAATGATGTTACTGTTTGTTTTTGCTCGAGTCTGATGTAGGTTCCATTTATACTTGGCATGAGAGAGCCATCTACAGAAAGTTAAGGAGAGAACTGTCTCCTACAGTAAGAACAGAAAGTCTGAAGGTGTCTGTTAAGAGAGATTACTCTCTGGTGATATGTTAAGCACATTATGGTAGCACAATGAACACAGATTTGGAGTCCGGCATGGGCTTTAACAATATAAGGTAACTCAGAGGGCCTTAAAATGACCTTGTCATAA
>NW_026653068.1:0-17228 GCF_009828535.3 Hylobates moloch
TTATGACAAGGTCATTTTAAGGCCCTCTGAGTTACCTTATATTGTTAGAGCCCATGCCAGACTCCAAATCTGTGTTCATTGTGCTACCATAATGTGCTTAACATATCACCAGAGAGTAATCTCTCTTAACAGACACCTTCAGACTTTCTGTTCTTACTGTAGGAGACAGTTCTTTCCTTAACTTTCTGTAGATGGCTCTCTCATGCCATGTATAAATGGAACCTACATCAGACTCGAGCAAAAACAAACAGTAACATCATTCTCCATTTGCTGCTATTAAATGCACCACTGCAATTTCTGGGTATAGAATTTTCAGGAAGTTTAGGAAAGACATGCCTAAGTTCTAGTATTATATTCAGCTTTAACCAAATTGGGAATGAAGCTCATACCCCTATTAAAGTCAAATCCTTACGTATTTCCAATGCAGTAAAACAAAACACAAAAACTCAGTAATAGCTAAAACCAAACATTATCAGGCAATCAGCATATTTGATTCAGGCTTTTGGAAATACAATAAATCACACTCTGATTATAGCATTTCAAATTGGTAGACTAAAGAGTCTCTAATGAATTAAATACTTTCTTCTAAAAAACATTGACTCTGTATACAACTTATCATTTTCATGATTTTAGACAGAGAAATTAAGTGACAGTCATTTAATCACTGAATTCCTACAACTACTTATATTGAGCAGAACTATGGTGAACATGTAAAAGTTACTTTTCAACAATGCAAATGAACATCTTATATTTTTTTCCATTAGTTTGAATATGTAAAATTTTCTACTGAGGTGATTTACATGGGGTCATAATTATAAAACATGGAAGAAACAGCTTTAGAATCAATGCAAAGTATAAAAGGCACACATGAATGGATATGTATAAAAGTACAAAAATCTGCAGCCATAAGCTATCCCACATATAATTAAAATGGATTTATTGCTTTTGGCTTTGATTATTTTTCTCCCTGTTATTAAATAATTATAGGGATCCCTTGAGTTCAGTTGTAATTACACATATACACATTATAATGTTTCACATATGTATACTACATATATAGTCTTTAAAGCTGAACTAATATAATAATATATATGCAAATTTAAATGTATAAAATTTGGGTAATTAAAAATTATGATTCCCTAAACAACATTAACTTACAGATAGTTATAAATCATGGCATTACATGTTAGATTTATATCACAATATGTATCTCTGGTAACATGGATTTATGGTGTATGTGTGAGTTTTTAAAATTTGTTGGCCGGACATGGTGGCTCACGTCTGTAATCCCAGAACTTTGGGAGGCTGAGGTGGGTAGATCATGAGATCAAGAGATCGAGACCATCCTGGTCAACATGGTAAAACCCCATCTCTACTAAAAATACAAAAATTAGCTGGGTGTGGTGGTGCGTGCCTTTAGTCCCAGCTACTTGGGAGGCTGAGGCAGGAGAATCGCTTGAACCCAGGAGGCGGAGGTTGCAGTGAGCTGAGATTGTGCTACTGCACTCCAGCCTGAGCGACAGAGCAAGACTCTGTCTCAAAAAAAAAAAAAAAAAAAGTTGTCATGGATCAGGCCAATCATTCTCTGCCCAAGGTCTCCTGCTAAGCAAAATAGCCCTAGATGATTGCATAAGTGTAAGTGGCTACAGTGATATCTCATGACCCTGTTCCCTTGGCCATAGCAGAGATAAGGGATTGGTGGACACCCTACTCAAGTTTCCCCAATGTATAGACTTGTCAAGGGCCTGAATGGTGATTAGGGTTGAGAGCTTTGCACGAGAGAAGACTTGTCAACTCATTACAAGAATTATATTCTCACAGTGATTTTGAATGTGAGACTCAGAAACGGCTGTAGCATGTTAATAGGGGAACATTGCAACAGAGATTCATAAAATCTTGTTCTCTGAGGTGGTAGCTAGGTAAGCCAGTTGCCAGAACTGGTTCTAAACACTCTTTCAGGTCAATCTCTATTATGGATAAAACTGTATTCCCAAAAAAGATATGCTGAAGTTCTAAGCTCTGGTACCTGGTGTCGTGACCTTATTTGGAAATAGGGCCTTTGCAGATGTAATCACGTTAAAATGAGGTTATTAGGATAGGCTCTACCTAATATGACTGGTGCCCATAATTATAAGAAGGGAGAAGAACATTGTATGAGTCTGTTTTCATGCTGCTGATAAAGACATACCTGAGACTGGGCAATTTACAAAAGAAAGAGGTTTAATTAGACTTACAGTTCCACATGGCTGGGGAGGCCTCACAATCATGGCGGAAGGCAAGGAGGAGCAAGTCACATCTTACGTGGATGGCGACAGGCAAAAAGAGAGCTTGTGCAGGAAAACTCACCCTTACAATGACCATTAGATCTCATGAGACTGATTCACTATCACGAAAACAGCATGGGAAAGACCTGCCCCATGATTCAATTACCTCCTACCAGGTCCCTCCCACAACACGTGAGAATTCAAGATAAGATTTGGGTGGGGACATAGCCAAACATATCAAATATCAAGTGAAAACACAGACCCACAGACCCACCAGAGGAGGATGCTGCATGGCGAAGGAGGCAGTGGTTAAAGTACTCCAGCTGCAAGCCAAAAGCTAGGAAGAGGCAAGGAAGGATTCCTCCCTACAGGTTTCAGGGGGAGTATGGCCTTACTGACTCCTTGATCCCTGACATCCAGCCTCCAGAACCAGAAGACAAATTTCTGTTGTTTTAGGCCATTCAGTGTTGGTACTTTGTTATGGTGGCCCTCAGGAACAAATACACTTTCGAAGAGTCAGCTCTGCCAAGTTTCCTGTTCTCTCAAGAGGACTGGTTGCCTGACTTCAGGATTCCCATGTGCCTGAGCTTCACATTCTTCTCCTTTCCATGTGCCAGGAAATGAACTGACCCCATGTTCCTTGCAACCAAAATATCAGTATAAATTGGAACCGGGAGTCGGGCTATAAACACCAGAAGCTCACAGGAAATGAAGGACACATGGAACTAGATTTGGTGATGAGGCAGAGAAATGGGCAGGGGAATTCCCTTCACGCCTGCAACAAAGTGCTGGTAGCCTGTACTTTGTGGTAATGGAAGAATTAATTAAGCCATAGCCTGTTGTCTCTAGATGCTGAGACAATATACTGAATATACTGACCAAAGCAAGAGTTTCAGGGCTTTTGTAACTCTGAAGATTAGGTCCAAAAGGCCTGTAGGATTGTAGGGTCAGCTAAATTCCTGACAGGTCCATATCTCCATGTGAATTTAGGGCATAATTGTCAGAGTTTGGAATTATAATAATAAGAAAATCTGAGAAACAGGAGAGGTTAAGTGACTTGCTCAAGGTCGCACCAATTTTATGTATTTTTTTGCCACAATTAAAACTACTAAAAATTTTAATAAAAGCATTCCACTTACTATGAGTCAAGCAAAAAAAAGTTAATTATTTCAACTATAAAAGGATGTATTGAGGATTATACATGTGACTGTTGAAGGTTCAAATTGGAAGAAGATTGATACCAAAGGCCTCATATTCTTTTTCTTTCTCTCTCTTTTTTTTTTTTTTTTTAAACATGGAGACAGAGTCTCACTCTGTTGCCCAGACTGGAGTGCAGGGGTGCTATCACAGCTCACGGCATCCTTGACCTCCCAGGCTCAAGCCATCCTCCTGCCTCAGCCTCCCGAGTAGCTGGGATTACAGGAGCATGCCACACCCAGCTAATTTTTGTATTTTTTGTAGATATGGGGTTTTGCCATGTTCCCTATGCTGTTCTCGAATTCGTGAGCTCAAGTGAGCCACCTGCCTCGGTGGATCATTGTATGATCCACCTCCAAAAGTGTTGAGATTACAGGCATGAGCCACCACGCCCGACCTCATATTCTTCACTGAATATTATCTGTTGGACCAGTGAAGGACTTGTCTTTATAGAAGTTTTGCTGCTTTAATGTGAGTGTTTTGCTAAAATGTCCCACTAGGGAATGGGGCAAAAATTTAGGATAATCTAATCTTTATGATCCTTACAGAATGGTTCAAATGTGGAGAGTGCCTTACTGAATCTAAAACTTTGGAAATATTCATGGCATATTGAGGGGAAATACAGTTATAAAAGATGTAATGGGGCTGGGCGTGGTGGCTTATGCCTATATTCCAGTGCTTTGGGAGGCCAAGGCAGGAGGATCTCTTAAGCCAAAGAGTTTGAGGCCAGCCTTAGCAACATGCCAAAACCAGTCTCTACCAAAAAAAAAAAAAAAAAAAATTAGCCAGACGTGGTGGCATATGCCTGTAGTCCCAGCTACACTTGAGGACCACTTGAGCTCAGGAGTTTGAAGTTGCAGTGAACTGTGAGGGTGCCATTACACTCCAGCCCGGGTGACAGAGTGAGACCCTGTCTCTAAAAAAATAAGTAAAGGGACAGTGATCAAGTACTTATTTGCTTTTTAAGACTTTGCTCACAAGAACACACACAATTCAGCTCTGTAGTATTTACCTCAAATGTGCAGTCTCAGGGGAATCTAACTTTTCTAGCATATATGTCCTTGATTCCACTCCTAGTTTTTCAATGGAAACTTCAAAACAAGGGTGGAAATCTTTAGTGTTATCCCATTGTGTCTCTGAATGGTTAAATAAAATTGAACATTAAACCTAAGCCTGCTTCTTGAATGAGGAAAAGGGAAGATAAAGGGTCCTCTGGTCTTCTTTTGGCAGATTAAAAATTACACCAATCTTTAACCACCCTCTTTTCTCCTCCACACCAAGCAAGCCAACAAGCAAGCAAACACAAGTACTTGCCCAAAAAGTTCCTGTGCTGCTTTGAGCATCTTCCAACATTACACAGAAATTAATTCTACTCCAAATACAAGTTTTTCACATTCACCAAGAAAATGCACATGTTGGGAGCATGCTAATTGATCAAGGACTGGCAGGAGAGGGGAAGGCGGAGTAGACATTTTTCATACATCAACTCTCCTTATCGTCTCAACCCTCACTGTGATATCGAGAGGGCTGTCTCCATTTTACGGAGGTGAAGATGTTTATTCACTCGGTCAAGATTACTCAGCTAGTGGCAGAGACTAGTTTTGTCTGACTCCAAGCTAGGTGCTTTCTCTAGCATATGACCTAGGCTCTCATTCTAAGAGACTGTTTGTTCATGGATTAAGTGATTTTTGCTTAAAATTTTCCATGACGATCTTGTTTTCTTCAGAACTTGCAACAGCTCAGATCCCTTTTCTTAGGTTAGTACATGCACACACTCATGTCATAAAGGTGATAAAAGTCAGCTAATTGGTGATTCCCAAGTTTCCTAGGTATCTTTGATAGGCTTAATAAGTTGACCTCTGCCAACGAATGCTTTTTTAGGCAGAGCAACTGGATGAGAAATATTTTAAAACAATGTTGATAACCAACAGTGGTAAGACTTCCATTGAAGCTGCCTAAATTTTAATATTTTATGTATATGTATATAATGCACATTCTTTGAATTTGGAAAACCCTATTTCCAAGTGAATGTGTAGATTCTTTAATAAGCTGGTCTTAGAAAAAAAGAATAGACCATTATTTAATTCACAAATATAATTTAAACTTTACTATGTTAGTTCTACAATTTCCAATTTCTCTTTTGCTTATTAATCAAAAACTGTTCTCTTTCTTGGCTTGGAGGAGATGATGCTAACAAAATGTAATGTAATTGTTTAGAAGTAATTTTCTCCAGAGATCTAGGAAGCTTAAGTAGTTGAGCTTCCTCTTACTTTTTGCCCCCTGGGTCTTACATTAGTTCTGCACTGACTTGTCTGTGTATTTGTAAGAGTAAACGATTAGGGAGGAGAGGCTCCAGGGGACTGTTCTTCGCAGTAGCAGGTTGCGTTTAACTACCTTCTGCTTGCATGCACCTGATGATGTTGGTTATTAACAGAGTTTTTAGGAATCAATGACTACAATGTCTCTTTGCTTAATAGGTGTACGCAAAGGAAAAAAAAAGATGTAATAACACTTACCTGCAGGTGCATTCTATGGTCTTAATTCAAGAAACAGAATTTTGTAGTGTTGTTGACAGCTGTTTTACTTGTTCCATGTTTTCATTGCACAAGTTGAGCCATGAATATTCAAAATATAGTCTGCCTGACTGTGCTACCCATGGGAAAAATCAACAAGAAACGATGTACGTGGTAGAAAGTAATGGCCAGCAAAGGCTATTGGAAATGGAGTGGTAGCAATAAAGTATAAACAAACCAGAATGACGGTTGAGATCATTAGTGGAGGATTTTTGAAAATGAAAACATGTTGAAATGTTGAAGTCATCACATGAATGAATATTGTTTGATACTTTGAGGAACCTGATGACCTCCAATTCCTCTACATTGTCTTACTGCTCCAGCTGGTATGGCTGAAGATTACATAGTTTTGTGACTAGTTCAGAGAAAAATGTAAAGCATAAGGTTTTGTATCCTTGCCCTACTATTTTTCTAGGGAAGGAGTTTCATATTTTTCTTACCCTCTCTTTTCCTTATCTTTCTTTCTTTCCTTCCTTTTCTTTCCCTTCTCTACTTCTTTCTCCTCTCTCTTCTCTTTGTTTTCCTCCTCTTCTTTTTTTTTGGAAGCAATGAACTCTTCCTTGCTGCTGGGTGGGGAGAAAAACTGGAGAAATGGAAAGCCAGGTGGCTGTTCATGATAAACAGAAAAGGAGACATTCAGAAGGAAAAATCTAGTAGAGGGATAGGAGGCTACAGAGGCAATGGCCAGCAGGGGGATAGAAGAGGGAAGAGGAGGGTAGGTTCTTGCTGAGGGGCCTGCAGAAGTGTGGAGCTAAATGGTACATGGAACTTCCGAAGGAAAAGGGTGGTATACTAAGGATTTTAAGGAAGGGTTGCTATGGGATGCATGGTGTCATTCCCTTATCTGTAATTCCAACCAAATTATTGAAAAGGTCAGATTGTGTGTGTGTGTGTGTGTGTGTGTGTGTGTGTGTGTGTGTGTGTGTGTTACATCACCACATGTGGCTGGGCACTAGGTAAGAGAGAGCTGACCCACTGAGACACCCAAAGAAGAAACAGTGTAAAAAAATATTTAAAAATAGGATTTACTCCCTTTATTGTCTTCTGTAGTCGAATGAGACCACTCACTGCTTCCTGAACCTTGTTTGTCCCTTCTTACCTCCACACCCTTGTGCTTACACACTCTCAATCTTAGTATCTGCCATCACCTCTGTTCCACGCTGCTGTCAAAATCCTACTAATCTTTCAAAGCTGAAATGCCACCTTTCCCTTTAAGCCTTCTCTGACTTCCTGGCAGGAATTTATTTTCTTTTTAATTCCTATTCCTACACTTTGCTTCAACCACTGCCTTGTCTTACAGCCACATGGGTTAGTCTCCCTCTGCTAGAGTGTGGGAGCCCTTCCTAAGCAGGGATCCTGTTCTACTCATTTCTGTGTCTCACCCAGATCCTTAGCAGAGGCTGAGTAAACATTAATGGAACACTAATGAAATAATGTGTGCTTGGATCATCAAATACAGTTTTTTAACCTGCATTTTCTCTTATAATTCATGAGTTATTTTTTATAAAGCTCTTTTGTTGGTAATATTTCTATAGTACAACATTGAAAGGTAAACTTGGCAATACATTTTAACAGCTAATATCATTCTAAAACAAGCAAGATGAAAAAGTAATACAGAACTCCTTTAGAGAATACTATTTACTTATTTTTTTATATTTTAGAGACAGGGTCTCACTCTGTCACCCATGCTGAAGTCCAGTGGCATGATCATAGCTCACCTTGAACTTCTGGGCTCAAGTGATCCTTCCCCCTCAGCCTCCAAAGTAGCTAGGACCATAGGCATGCACCATCAAACCCAGCTAATTTTTTTTTAAGCTTTTTAAGAGACAGGCTTTTGCTATGTTGCTCAGGCTGGTCACAAACTCCTGCCCTCAAGTGATCCTCCTGCCTTGGCCTCCCAAAGCACTGGGATTACAGGTGAGAATACTATTTATGATTTCAGTTACTAAATTACAACAGGTACTCTTCCATTTGGAAATGTATTTACAAAATAGAATTGTGTGGAAATGAAAGACAGCAAAACTGACAATCTGAAGGTTTTTTGTTTTTTATGAATGGAATGGGTCCATGCTGTTATCTTTGTCTAAAATTTAAAAAGAATTGTCAAATGCAAATTATTCAAGAATCAGGAAATGTAAGTAACCTGAGGTGGTAATTAGTGGTAGTTTACATACTTCCCTTATGAAAAGGATAGATACTTATACTCGTACACATTTCTGTTTTCATATGGTCCCTGTGTCTCCTGGCAAGAGGTAAGAAGATAAATTCAGATCTGAGACACTGCTTGGAGGAAATAACAGGATCCCAAAGAAAATGAATGAACAACAGCTACATATACTCACATAGCTAATCCCAAAAACATATTGATTAGTGGAAAAGCAAATCACAGAAGAATATATATAGGATGAGTCCCCTTATGTAAAGTTAAAAGCAGATAAAGCAATGTATTGTTGAGAGATGTATGCATAATGTTAAAACCGTAGAGAAATCAGAGAATGTTAACAAAAAGTTCAAGAGGTGAACTTTATACCTCTGGAATGTAGAAGAAAGTATGAAAGGGAAGGGAAATTTAGGAGGAGCTAACAGGGTCCTATCTGTTCTTTCTCTTTCTCTTTCTCTCTCTCTTTCTTTTTTTCTTTCTTTCTTCCTTTCGAGAAGGAGTCTCACTCTGATGCCCAGACTGGAGTGCGGTGGCGCGATCTCGGCTCGCTGCGACCTGCGCCTCCTGGGTTCAAACAATTCTCCTGCCTCAGCCTCCTGAGTAGTTGGGACTATAGGCGCATGCCACCACACCCGGCTAACTTTTGTATTTTTAGTGGAGACAGAGTTTCACCATGTTGGCCAGGCTGGTCTCTAACTCTTGACCTCAGATGATCCGCCTGCCTTGGCCACCCAAAGTGCTGGGATTATAGGTGTGAGCCACCGCACCTGGCCATAATATTTTATTTCTTGAGCTGGGTGGTGGATTTTAAAACTCTACCTCTGTGTTATGTACACTGTGTATTTATGATATAATTAACGTTAAACAATAAATATATAGTTGTTCCTCAGTATCCGTGGAAAATTGGTTCTAGAACCTCTTGTGGATATCATAATCCATGAACATTCAAGTCCCTGATATAAAATGGCTGTAGAATTTGCATATAGCTATGCACATCTACCTGTACACTTTAAATCATCTCTAGATTACTTTTTTTTTTTTTTTGAGACAGAGTCTCGCCTTGTCACCCAGGATGGAGTGCAATGGCACGATCTAGGCTCACTGCAACCTCTGCCTCCCAGGTTCAAGCGATTCTCCTGCCTCAGCCTCCTGAGTAGCTAGGATTACAGGCTCCTGCCATTGCACCTGGCTAATTTTTTGCATTTTTAGTAGAGATAGGGTTTCACCATGCTGGCCAGGCTGGTCTCGAACTCCTGACCTCAGGTGATACACCCGCCTCGGGCTCCCAAAGTGCTGGGATTACAGGTGTGAGCCACCACTTCCGACCTACTTTTAATACCTAATATAATATAAATGGTATGGAAATAGTTGTTATATTATATTGATTAGGAAATAATGAAAAATGTCTGCATACGTTCAGTACAGATGTAATATATTTTTGGAATATCTTCAAACCGAGATTGGTTGAATCCACGGATGCGGAACCCACAGATATTGAGCGCTGACTGTATACGATAACTTCACCGTACATGGCTTACATGGTAAAGCCACCTACATATAGTATATGATAGAGAGCTGTGTCAAGGGCTATGCAAAACTACAAGATAAACATACCACTCTGGGGTATCATTTTTAATCCAAGAGTTGTCAGCAAAACATCTTAAAATTAAAGTGTTCTGGAATGTTTTATGAAATGAAACAAAGCATTAGCATGAAGTTTTTAAGATAAAATGTGTCCTGTTGCTATTTACACAAGCCATTTTAAGCTTGACCCCAGACCACTCAGGATGCTTATTTATTGCCCTTTGTAGTAATACATAGTCTGGGGACAGAATTTGGGAAGCCCCAGGGAATTGAGGAGAGAGGTTCAGCCTGAGCCAACACGGCAAGTAGACTCATGCCTTCCTTGTCGCAGAACACAGCAAAGGGGTACTACTTATGACTATAACCTGGTAGCATATGGTGCTACACAAACTTGCTTCCTTTTGCTATTTTAGATAACACTGAGCAAATTCCTTTAGAGGAAAAATTCTTTGCTGAAACTGCTGTTATTCTTGGTGCCCCCTAGAGGTTATTGGGGATATGGTAAAAAAAAAAAATTGGTCTCTAGTCCTGAAGTGACATTTGTACTAAGCCATTTCTAAAAGAGTAAGGGATTCTAGAGAGTTTATAGGGGCTGATGATATACCTAGGCACAAAGGGCCATCACAGAGGGATAGAGGACTTCAAGACACAACAAACAGGCATCCTTAAAACTTAGGAAGGCTTTTTCAAACACCCTTTGATCCTTTGTCCATATATACATTGGCTGTCACTTATCCAAAGGAAAATGTTAGTCTTCCTAATATATGTACATCAAGATACAGTGAAAGTTGTCTCTCAAGGTAAGCAGGGCAAGGATATTCAGAAAGTCTAGATTTATCCATTCAGTAAACATTTATTGAGTGCCTACTGTGTGCCAGATACCATGCTAGCCCATGGGGTTCCAGTGATGAGTAAAAGCATCATTGCTGACATTTGGAACATATGTCTAGTAAAGAAGATGCACAGTAATCAAATAACATACAAATAAATGTGTAATTGAAGAAAGCTAAAATGCTACGAAATGAAGGTACATGGTGCTAGAAGAGAATGTGCTGCATAACAGAACAATCCGACATAGTAGTAGAAAGAATTAAAAAAAAAAACACTTCCCCAAGGAAGTAAGATTTGAGTTGATATCTGGAGGATGAGTAGAAATTCACTTGTTGAATTGTTGGGGCAGTCGTGTTTCAAGAATGAAACAGCATATGCCAAGGTCTGTAGGCAGGAGGTAATATGCATGGTTCATTCTAGAAAATCAAAGACCAGTGTTACTATAGGAGAGCAAAGTGGGCATGGGAAGGACCCTGAAGGCCATGTTCAAGACGTGATTCATTTTCTTAAAGGCAATGAGAAGTCATTAAAGTATTGTAAACAGGGGACTGGCATGATCTGATATATGAAAAGAATATTATGACTTCAAGGTGTAAGACACAAAAGCAGGGAGACCAGTTAGGGTGAATTGTGAACCAAACCAGTGGATAATGGTAGCTTAGCTTATCATGCTAATGGAAATAAAAAATGTTTTGAGAAGTATTTAGAGGTAAAATCCATAGAACTTGAAAATGGATTGAAGATGAGTGGTGAGAAAGAAGAATTGTCAGGGATGACTCTTTGGTTTCTGGCTTAAGATGGTTTTGCCACTGACTTGGGGCACCCATAAGAGAAAGATCAGGAATTTTGTCATAAACATGTTGAGTTGGTGCTATCAGTAAAAGTACCAAACAGAGATATTGAGAGGGGAGCTGGCTACATGCAGGTGCTTACATGAAGGGAGAAGTTTAGGCTGGAGATAGGAAGGTCTGGGAGTCCCTGATACATAGCTCTAAGAAGAGTGAAAAGGAGTGATCATAGAGCTCAAATAACCTATGGCAACTGTACATGGTAACCTATCCTTTATAGTCCTATTGGGTGTGACACAGGAAAATGAGATTCCCAGATAAAAATCATTCATTCATTCAATTATACAAAAAGCCTCTAATATGTGTCAGTTATTGAGCTACGCATTAATACTAATCCAAAGAAGAGGAAGATACAGACTCTGCCCCTGAGTAGTCCATAATGTGTTGGGAACATCAAGCTTCCAGGCTCCAGCTCCTCAATTTAATTTAAAAAAATGAGGCCATGGAGAAATCCATACCCCACCCAAGAGAAACAATCACCCTTTCCTACTGAGCCCATAGATTCTCAAAACGCAGTGTTGCTATTCACCAGGAACAAAGCCATTGCATTGATTCTTTGAGGAATCAACAGTCAGTTTAACAATCAGCATCTACTTAGAACAGCCTGGGCCTTTTACAAGCAAGAAGGGCCAGCCAGAAGCAGAGCCAAAGTCTTGTTTAGAGCAGTGGCCCTCAACTTTGGCTTTACATTAGAATCACATGGAGAGTTTTAAAAATTCTGATGCCTGGATCCCAGATTCTGATTTAATTGATCTGCAATGTTGCCTTGATATTAGGAATTTTTAGAGCTCCCAAGATGATTCCATTGCTCATCCAAGGTTGAGAATCTCTGGTTTAGAGCAATAAACACCCAAAGACTCACCCTTTCCCACCCATACCAGCTTTTTTCTTGTATGCTTACCTGGAGCAAGCCTTTGTCAGTCAAATCTGAACCTAGCTCACCTACCTGTCTTGAGTCCTATTAATCACATTTTTACCTGTCTGATTCTATCATAAGTCTTTATTCTTAGAAAAGCCTATAGTTATAGTCTAAGTCTCACCTCAAATAAAAATAACAGCAATTACACTCTTGTGCTTGGCCTTAATCCAAACCTACATACTTTATGTATTCTGCAGTTTACTCAGGGAATTTCTACCCCTCTTACCACTTGGGAACAGGGACCAGGACAGTGCCCAAGCAATGTTTGTGCACTTGGGTTTTGGGGGCTCAGGAGTCGGGAAGGAGCAAGGAAAACAGAATGTGGACAGTGACTCATGATGAGATTAGCAGCAATCCTGACTCGATCCAGAGTCACTACTGTGACAGTCAATTGTCACTTTCCTGGGGTCACTGTTGGGCTGTGGAAACCAGCTTACTGGCATTTGTAGGTAAGTCTGAAGTGCCCTCAGCTTCAGAGAAGAGGGTATATGATGATTTGTGCAAACTTTTAGATTCAGCTATTTTTACTTTGACATACCCCAACAATGAATCAATAAACACTCATGACATTGCATCCAAGACGTGTCTAGCATAGATATCCTCACCTCTGTGGAGGCCCACGAAGCCAGAGGAGACCTCCAGGAAAACAAGTGTAGTCAAGCAAAGATGAGTCTATTGCTTTCTGCAGTTAAAAGACTGCACGCCATGAGGAACCATAAATTGTCTTTTAAAGAGGGAGTTAGGAGGAGCTCATTTTAAGATTTGTGCTTGTGTTAAGTGATTTGGGGGAGGATTCAAAGAAGCAGGGGTCTGGATTGGGATCTGTCAGAAAGCAGGCCAATTAGGTGAATGGGTGTCTTAATATTTTTTATTTAAGGGGCAGGAGGGATAGAGCAGAGCTAGAGTTGACATTGGAAAGGAAGCAGTTGTCATGCATTTTCTTTGGAAGATGTTTGGTTGTTTTGTGGTTGCATGGTCTCTTTGTTTTGAACTCTGTTCAGGCAAGTTTACGGAGTGGTCTTTTTTGTTTACTTTATAATTATGGTGAGTTCTCACCTGATGCTGAACTAATGTGAAGCTGTTTATATTCAACAGGAAAACACTGTGGCCTAGCTGGTAGCAACTAGGCCAGCTACTAGCTGACAGCTGTTAAGGCTATGTTTTTCTTTTTAACCAGACAATTTGGAGTCAGGGTAAGGATGACAACAAGGTCAAGGAACGATTAGGGATGAGGGATGGAACGGAAGTTAGGAAACATGAGCAGAAAAAGCTAATCTAAACAGGCATAAAAGGTCTGCCACATTTCTTCAGCTAGAAAGCCCAATCGATCATTCCAAGAAAGTGTCTCCTCATTCTCTCAAAATTCATTTGTATGAATGGGCCAAAATACAAACCTTTTTTTCTAAATAGCATATTTCTTTCATCCTCCTCTCTTTCTTTTTACTCTGTCCTTCCTTCCATACTCTCATTCATTAATTCGAATCAACCAACCAATAACTGACCAGCCAATATTTTATTATGTACCAGGCACTGCACTAGTGTGTAGTTTCTACTGAAACATAACAAATTACCACAAATGTAATTGCTTAAAAAAAATCACATTTATTAGTTCACAGTTCTGTAGGGCACAAGCCCAGGCATGCCATGGATGAGCTTTCTGCTCAGGGTCTCACAGTGCTAAAATCAAGGTGTTAGCTGGGCTGATTTTCTGTCTGGAGATGCTGAGGAACAACCTGATTCCAAGTTCATTCAGCTTTTGGCAGAATTCAGTTCCTCAAAGCAGCGTGATTGAAGTTACTGTTTTCTTGCTGACTGTTGGCCAAGGACTGCTTGCTCTCAGCTCCTAGAGGCTACCTGCAGTTCTCCGCTATGTGGCCCCCATAGACAGTTCACGATATGATTATTGCTCTTCTTCCAGGTCAGCATAAGTGTGTCTTTCTCCCATCCGAGTACTAACCAGGCTCATCTCTGCTTAGCTTACAAGATCAGACGCGACTGGTTGCATTCAGGGTGGTATGGCTATACACAGGAGTGTGTCTTTCTAATGTCTTCCCTGCAACCAACTGAAGACAATTTTCTACTTTTAAAGGTCTCATGTGATTAAGTCATGTCTAACCAGGATAATATCCCTTTTGCCCTATAACATAACATAATCACAGTTTTTGCCCATACTCAACAGGATACGATTATACAAGGGTAAGGGTCATTGGGACTCATCTTGGAATTCTGCCTACCTCAGATCAATACAGATATCAATAATCAATAGTGCTTCCCCACAAAGAGCTCACAGACTTTCATAAGAGTCAGCCATTTAAACATAATTTAAATAAACAGTATGGTAGTAGAGCTACATAATTGTAGTAAGGTTGAATAAATGGAGGCAATAATTAACTTTACCTGGAATAGAGGGATTATGGAAATCTCTATACAGAAGAGAAGCTATTTCAGTTGAGTGGAAGGACAAGCTGAATCATCAGGCAGAGAGGATGGAGAAGAGTTTTCCTCATGGAAGGCTGCCAGGAATAGAAAGAGCGTGTGTGTGTATGTCTGTGTGTGTGTGTATCTGTGTGTCTGTGTGTGTGTTTGGCATGTGGTGGGAAGGTAAGGTGGGAGGCAAGGTCTTTGCCATTAGAGCATAGTAGAGTGAGAAGAGCGAGCTGATGATCTAGACAGATAACATTCAGAGATAAAGTGGTAGAGCAGGAGCTGGTAAAACAGACCCAGGGAAGAGCAGTAGTCAAAGACCTGGTAGTACTTTTTTTCATTCTCCGCAAGCAAACACTCCCCTATGGGTGGTATGCTTAATTTGGTTAAATAACCACCATGTGAGGCACATGATCATTTTATCTGGCTCTGCCATTTTGCGCTTTTAGCAAATAGAACTCACAAAAAACCCAGAAAGACAGATGTTTCAATTTCCTTTTTTCGGGGGAATGAGATGTTTTTGCATTTGCTACATTAAGACAACACCTTAGAGTAAGACACTTAAATGATGGATTATTGCCTTATAAAATCACAAGAACAACATTTAACTAACAATAATTGGGGAGAATTAACATTAAATGAGCAATTCATGGGAAAGAGTGATCAGTAGACATCTACAGTGCATGGAAGGAGGAAAAATGAAAGAGCAATTGTTTCAAAAGGACTTTTTGTGCATAAAGTATATGGAATTTGAGTGTCTGGAGTACAATTAAGAATTAATTAGCTAAAAAGCCATGAGCCTCACAATGTGATTTTAAAAACAAATACTAATATTAATTAATTGAATAACAATGAATACACACTACCGTTGTTATATGTAAGACTTTGACTTGGGTTTGGGTACGAAGATTTATGTCTACATTAAATTGTGGATTTTTAAAATATTAAGAATATGCTTCTTGATAAAATAGAAAACTAGAACAATCATAAGCAGAACTCAAAGCTTTACGAAAATGCTCTCAGGACAATAAGTGTTTACTGCTTGATCTCTTAGAGGAAAAAAAAGAGAAGTAATTATACAGGTTTGGAAGATAAAAAGGTTCTATTTAATAACCATTATAAGGTAGCAAAAAATAATTTTGTCGGGTAGCTAATATGCTTCCATGGCCAGGTGACCAGTCTTTTTGATAAATGAATATGTATATTCATATGTGTGTGTGTGTGTGTGTGTGTGTGATATATGTAATGGAATGTTGCTTTTGTGTGGTATAATTCAACAGACATTTCGCTAGGAACATTGGTTTAAATGATGGCAAAAAGTCATACTAAAAAGGTTGCTATCAGTAGTAGGAACACACTGAACGATTTGCCAAGGGAGTCAAAGCTTACTTCAACTTAGATAAAATGTAAGCAAGAAGTGTGAGGGTTTTGAAGCTAGGGATATGTTAGCAAGGGAGTTTGTGAAAACTCTTTTGGCAATTTAAAAGGAGAACATATTTACTTCTTAACATGTTCAAAGAACATTTATTCAGATGCCTACTAAGTGCAAAGCCGTGTGGTAAGTACCTAAAAAACTGAGAGTCCTATTTAAAAGCTGCTCTTAGAAGCTTCTGGATCATCTGTCTTTCTGTGCTGTTGAAAAAGGCCATCCTAATGGAGCAAAGAACAATTACCTAAAATATCTCTCAGAGCCTGCTTTAGACATTGGATTTCTTATGATGAAAAAAGTATACACATATATGAAGAGAGAGAGAAAAAAATAAAATTCATGGCCAATGTAGAAAAGAGGAGGATTACATCCTGATTTGTGATATAAAACATTAGGAAAGAGAAAATAGTTTTTACCAAATGTGTTTCTACCTAGGATTTTTTTTCCAAAGGTAATAATTAAACTAAAGTTATCTGTCTTGCTGTAGACAAATTAAAGTGTATTTTTAAAGTTTGCTTTCTTAAAATGTAAGTAAACATTTTGAAGCTCAAAGCCATTTGAAAAACAGTAACATTTTAGTTTGCTAAGAGAAAGAATAGTCATCTACACTGATTTTCACGCCCAATCATCTGTTTTGCCTCCCATATTAATGACCTTACCATTCACTTAGCCTTCCAAGCTAGCATACTTTGAGTCATCCTCAATTTCTTCCTCTCTCACCCCTTCCTACTTAGTCACTGAATCCTATTGATTCGACCTTTGGAATATTTCTCAAATGTATACACTTCTGTTCCATTGCTATTCCTTTTGTTTGAGGTCTCATTTCTCTCTTGGACCATGGTAATTGCTTACTTGGTCTTTTACAGATTCTGTCAACAAATATTTATTGAGCACTCACTGCTATTATGTTACCTATGTTATTAAAACCACCACATTTTAATCTCCTGTCCAGAATTATTGCATGAAATCCAGATCCTATATCCAGCTATTTATTTGAT
>NW_026653069.1:0-17210 GCF_009828535.3 Hylobates moloch
TTAAAAATAAATAAATAAATTTTGAAATGTTAATATTTATTTTTCTTCCAATGAAAAAGTGAAATTACAATTAGGTATTATTTCAGGACTTCTTTTACTGTTGAGAATCTTTTAACAATTTGCTTATGTGTTGAAAACTAGTTTTGCAGCAAGGTTACTTTCCATAATTTTTATTGTGCATATCAAGTATTTCATTCCTTTTGTGGGTTATTTAGTGGTTTGTTTGTTTTGTTTTGTTTTTGAGACAGAGCCTCACTCTGTCACCCAGGCTAGAGTGCAGTGGTGCAGTCATGGCTCACTACAGCCTTGACCTCCTGGGCTCAAGTGATCCTCCCACCTCAGCCCCCCGAGTAGCTGGGACTACAGGTGCATGCCACCATGCCCTGCTAATTTTTTTTTTTTTTTTGTAGATGTGGGGTCTCACTTTGTTGCCCAGGCTAGTCCCAAACTCCTGAGCTCAAGTGATCCTCCTACCTCAGCCTTCCAAAGCTCTGGGATTACAGGTGTGAACTGCCACGCCTGGCCTATTTTAGATTTTGAGAGCAAATCTTGAGACCAAATCTTTAAAAAATAGACCAGTGATGCCCAAAGAGAAAGGTACAGATTAACAATGGCACACCCCTTCTATGAATATACATTATAACAGCCCTTCCGAAGAGGGAAGTGATGGGAGAATATGGAGATGGATGTCTTGAAAGCTAGATTGGGAAGAGTGATGTGGAGAGGGGATGGGGTGTCAGAGTGCCTCAATTTATTTGGGATTCAGAGAGATCTTGAAGCTCGGAGTACAGCCACAGAATCTCTGGATTAGTCAGGGACTTGGAACAGCCACTCCCTCCTCCATACATTATAAATGTAATAAATAGCCCCTCTTCTTCATCTGTCTCTGCCACAGTTGCCTTTGCAGAAGTTATGTGACTACAACTCATATCTTAATGGGAGAGGAGCAAAGGTCTTATTATTGACAGTGAAAACGAAAAAGAAGTCTTTGCCTTTTCCTTTGTTAACATTTAGAACAAGTATGTCCCGAGAATCACTTCCTCATGCTGTGCCTGTTTTTTTTTTTCTTTTTTTAAAAAAAGAGAGACAAAGAGAGAACTTATAAAGGAACAGAGAATTCTATTAGATTTGACTGGTAATGCAAAGTATTCCTGTGGATATGACATTATCTTCTTTTAGCACATGATAATTTTAGGCAGGATCTATATAGAAACTTTTGGAGTTATGCTAAGTACAGCTTTTAAAATATTCATGAGGCTCCTAAATTTCTGTACATATTAAAGAATTATAAAATCCCTAAGAGTCATTTAAGTGCATTATTAATAACAACCTATCGTTCAGGACTGCTGTGAAGAAATAAGAGTAATAGGCCCTTTGCAGAGAGCTTAGTGGGCAGGTTTTTAATTATATTAGGATTATAGCAAAGATACTTAGCATTGAAGACGACTTAGTTTAGCCTTTTGCTCATGAGGTTCATGAACGTCAACAACTCTCCTCACAGGAGTTATCCAGCCTCTATTTGAGCACTGTTCTTCTCAAAGTAAAAACATATCTTTTGAGTAGTGCTTAAAACTTGTTTCTGGGGCACACACTCTGATCGGGGATCTATAGCTTGAGAAAAGGGGTTCCATGTTGAATTAGCTGGAGTTACTGCTAATGCTGAAATGAGCCTAAGGAGAAGGCAGTTGAAAGTTTTGGGGGAGTGAGTCAACAGTCTGTTTTCTATTTTTCTATACATATCCTGTTAAAAATTTTTTTTTTTGTCTTGTCACATGCAGATGCTCCTCGACTTAGAATGGGGCTATATCCCAATAAACTTGTGAAGTCAAAAAATCGTTAAGTTGTTCATCATGAAGTTCGGGACCATTTCTGTATTGCTAACTTTGTTACTCAGCAATGGTCTTTGAGTAGCTGGTTATCATTATCATCATCATACTCATTCCCATACTGTGCAAACACAGTAGCATTGTGTTTGTTACTCCCTCTGTTTGCCTGAAATATCCATGTGACTTTTTCCCTCCTATCTTTTCAGACACACACACACACACACACACACACACACACAGTTGGTTCTCTGTTTCTCTGGAGAACACTGACTAATACAATAACCAATAGGATAGTACGGAAATAAGACAGTGTGACAGTCAAGGCTGGATTATATGAAGCATTGCATGTCCACCTTACCTTTGCCCTCCTTTGAATCACTCACTCTGGGAGAAGCCACCTGCCATGTCATAAGGAACCTCAAGCACCCCTGTGCATCCACGTGGTGAGGAACTGTGGTGTCCTGCCCACAGCCAGCACCAGCTCACCACCCATATGAGTGAGCCTTCTTGAAGCTGACCTTTCAGCTCCAGTTCAGTGTTTAGATGGCTGCAGCCCTAGCCAGCATCTTCACTGTAACTTCATAGAGACCCCAAGCCAGAATCACCCAGACAAGCAACTGCTTCAGAATTCCTGACCCAGAGAAACTGTATATAATAAATGTTTCTTGTTTTAGGCTGCTATTTTTTTTACATAGCAATAGACCACAATACACCATCTAACATATTATTTTACATATTTGTCTTCCTTTTGCATATCTGCCTCAACTAGAACATAAATTTCCACGAGGGCAGGAATTTTTTTCCTTTTTGTTCACTGTGGAATCCCAAGCACCTAGCACCATTTTTTAACAGCAACCCCCTCAGATAGGTACTGTTATTCCCATTATACAGATAAGGAAACTGGGACACAGTAAGGTTAAATAACATGTCCAGGATTGTGTAGTCAGAGCCAAACTTTTCTCCACAGCCTAATGGGCTTACCAGAGTCCTGTATTGACCCACTTCTACGCATCCCTTCCAGTGTTATGTTCAAGACAGAAGGATAGTTATTATTGAGAGTACAATTAGATCTCAGACATGGTCTCTGCTGTCGTGGAGTTAACAATCATTTGCAAAAACAGGATGCATATCAGATAGCCGCTATATAAAGCAGGATCGAATGAGTGCTATGTAAACATGTATAGGCCATCAGAGGGTAACACATTTCCTTTTCCAAAGAAGAACGACTACCCATAGTTCTTATGATTTGTGCCATATTATTTTTAAAACCCTAGCCACAACTAATTGGAATAAGGATAATTTCCTTAGTCAAAAGCTGGCTACTCTAGGCTAGGCATCAGCCCAATATGGGGCCTAGTATATGAATGCTAAGCCTATTTGACTGTTGAGATAGTATCCTCAGTTTTCTTATTGGCCACGTATCTGTACAATAAATCTATCATCTGGTAGCCTGAGCATGTCTTTAGTCCTTGTTGCCAGAAAAGGCCTCTCATGCATAATGCAGTTTAAAAGTCCTACAGATGTTCAAAGGAGTCATAGATTAGAGGAAGATAAGGCTGAGACACTTCGTGGAGAATTGACACATGAGCTGCCACTGAAATAAGAATATACCTTAATCAGTGTTTTAGAGATCATATCTTCAGATCATTTTAATTTATAAAGTATAAGAACTATATGTTTTCACAGCATGCCAGGAGCAAAAGATAAAAAAAGAACTATAAGTGCTTGACTTGAGTGTTGATTATATTTTTGTGGACTTATTAGACATATTTTATTTTATATAAATGGTGTTTCAAAAATTAATTCATTTTTATACATTGTCGAATTATTTGTTATAAGTAGAGAACACTATCTGTAGTTTTGACTAAAAATAATACAAAAGTGCATTTCTGAACCTGTGGTTCAATAATTGCCAATGATTTATAAAAGTGTTTCAGGTGTCATTCAGTGTGGTAATGCAGTCTGTTTCCATTTCACTTTTTTAAAATTTCATAAGGTAAAAGAAAAAGAGAAATAAAAGGAACCAGAAGGAAGTAAAAAGGGAAAAGAAGAGAAAGAATAATCAAAGTTTGCAATTTAGAGCCTCTGCCCTTTTGACTTTCAGTTTGAGTTTTATTCTGGAAATGACTTCTGTGTCCTCTGTCATGTCTCTGGCAGCAGAGAGGGGAAGGAGGGAAGAAACCTGCCTTTATATCCTAGTTCACTCATTCAATGAATATTTATGGAGACCCTACTAGGTACCTGTAACTGTGCTTTTTATCATACGCCCTCTGCCTGGATTTTTTTTTCTTTTTCCTTTTATCCGTGGCAACTTCCTATTTATCCAGTGAGATATAGCTTAAATATTGCCTACTTTTTGAAATGCTCACTTATTCTACAAAGTTATACTCTCTTTCTCCCACATCTCATAGCATTTTACCTATCCTACCTTCGGAATATCTGTCATGTCTGTCTGTCCGACTCTTCCATCAGACTGACCACTTTAAGTGTAGGTGACTTTTACTCTTTTTCTCATCACCCCTTAACACTAAGCATTATACCTGACACATAGGAGTTGCTCAGCAAATGTCTGATATGGATGATGGGTAGATGGGTGACCAATTGTTGATAACTTGTTGAAAAATATAAAAGATGGAATTTTGCATCTGGCTATCATGGAGTAGGAGACTAACACTCCAATTAAGAACAACTAGAAAATCTAGATTAAATTCCATAAGAATTGTATTTGCTGGCATCAGAGAGCTGCTAAGGCAATTTGCTGAGGTGAGCCCAGCAGTCTGTGTATTACTTTTCTCCTTAGGAGACCTGGTAAAATCTTAAATAGCTAAAAGCAGAGCAGAGTTTTTGGCAATCTCATAGTGTTGAGGAAACAAAAAATACGAGTTTTTTTTTTTTTTTTTAATTATACTTTAGGTTTTAGGGTACATGTGCACAATGTGCAGGTTTGTTACATATGTATCCATGTGCCATGTTGATTTCCTGCACCCATTAACTCGTCATTTAGCATTAGATATATCTCCTAATGCTGTCCCTCCCCCCTCCCCCCACCACACAACAGTCCCCGGAGTGTGATGTTCCCCTTCCTGTGTCCATGAGTTCTCATTATTCAATTCCCACCTATGAGTGAGAACATGCGATGTTTGGTTTTTTGTCCTTGCAATAGTTTACTGAGAATGATGTTTTCCAGTTTCATCCATGTCCCTACAAAGGACATGAACTCATCATTTTTTATGGCTGCATAGTATTCCATGGTGTATATGTGCCACATTTTCTTAATCCAGTCTATCGTTGTTGGACATTTGGGTTGGTTCCAACTCTTTGCTACTGTGAGTAGTGCCGCCATAAACATACGTGTGCATGTGTCTTTATAGCAGCATGATTTATAGTCCTTTGGGTATATACCCAGTAATGGGATGGCTGGGTCAAATGGTATTTCTAGTTCTAGATCCCTGAGGAATCGCCACACTGACTTCCACAATGGTTGAACTAGTTTACAGTCCCACCAACAGTGTAAAAGTGTTCCTTTTTCTCCACATCCTCTCCAGCACCTGTTGTTTCCTGATTTTTTAATGATGGCCATTCTAACTGGTGTGAGATGGTATCTCACTGTGGTTTTGATTTGCATTTCTCTGATGGCCAGTGATGATGAGCATTTCTTCATGTGTTTTCTGGCTGCATAAATGTCTTCTTTTGAGAAGTGTCTGTTCATGTCCTTTGCCCACTTTTTGATGGGGTTGTTTGTTTTTTTCTTGTAAATTTGTTTGAGTTCATTGTAGATTCTGGATATTAGCCCTTTGTCAGATGAGTAGGTTGCAAAAATTTTCTCCCATTCTGTAGGTTGCCTGTTCACTCTGATGGTAGTTTCTTTTGCTGTGCAGAAGTTCTTTAGTTTAATGAGATCCCATTTGTCAATTTTGGCTTTCTCAATAGATGCAGAAAAGGCTTTTGACAAAATTCAACAACCCTTCATGCTAAAAACTCTCAATAAATTAGGTATTGATGGGACGTATCTCAAAATAATAAGAGCTATATACGACAAACCCACAGCCAATATCATACTGAATGGGCAAAAACTGGAAGCATTCCCTCTGAAAACTGGCACAAGACAGGGATGCCCTCTCTCACCACTCCTATTCAACATAGTGCTGGAAGTTCTGGCCAGAGCAATCAGGCAGGAGAAGGAAATAAAGGGTATTCAATTAGGAAAAGAGGAAGTCAAACTGTCCCTGTTTGCAGATGACATGATTGTATATCTAGAAAATCCCATTGTCTCAGCCCAAAATCTCCTTAAGCTGATTAGCAACTTCAGCAAAGTCTCAGGATATTTTTCAAATATTGACAGGATTTTTTGGGAGGAGTGAGGAAATGGCCACAAGTGAATTACCTTTTTAATCCTGAAATAAAACTTGGTATTAAAGATTTGGTAAGGTGTGAGGGTGGATTTGGTGGTGGTATTATTAAAGACATTAAAATGAAAGCCAAGAATTCTGTAAACTGAGTTCAAATGGGGTTCTTCCATAGTTTTTGGCTACGGCAACCTCCACCTTCTGGGTGCCAGGGATTCTCATGTGTCAGCCCGGGTAGCTGAGATTACAGGCGCACGCCATGATGTTCAGCTAATTTTTGTATTTTTAGTAGAGACAGTTTTGCCATGTTGCCCAGGTTGGTCTGAAACCCCTGGCCTCAAGTGATCTGCCCTCCTTGGCCTCCCAAAGTGCTGGGATTACAGGTGTTGGCCACCGTGCCCAGCCCCGTAGTTTTATTAAAATTAACAGTCCATTTTCAGTGTAGAACCTTAACTTTACCAATGTGAACACACTTTATTTCAGTCTACTAATGATTGTACAATACCTTCATAATCAGTAGCATCTACTTTAAATAGGAATTACATGATAGTAATATAGAAAAGTCTGAAAGATCATAGTAATTGAGAAATATTTACAGACTATGACAGAGCTTTAAAAGACCTGGTATCCTAAGAACTGGACAGCATCCAAGATGGGCAAGACACAGTAAGTATATATGCTGCTTTTATTTTCACATTCTGCAAGTGACCTTTAGCCAAAGTTGCCTCCAGGGGTTTTAGTTAGCTAGCTGCATACTACTAAAATGTATGACAAAGTCAATTGTCAAGGCAACTGATGAGCAGTGTATTAAAACTGTGTAGTTTATATTTGGAGGTTAGGAGAGTTTTACATTAGGAAGCCTATTATCTACCTCATTAATTAAAGGAAAAGTCCATTGCTTGCTTGACAGCGTATAATAGCTATTTACCATGAAATCCTACTTTTTTTAAAGAAACAATTTAGGAAAAATACTTTTTAGCCTAACAATGTTCCTTACTTGAGGAAACTGAGCAAACACTGAAACAAGCTTTCACATCTTTGTCATTTCTTAAGCCCATTTAATCCATTTTCTCAACATTTCTTCAGAAATTCTGTGGCAAAGGTCACCAATGATCTCTTTATGACTACATGCTTAAACACGTGGATGTTTAGTTCATCCTGAGGCACCTAGATTGTTAGCCGTCCAGCCTTGAAGTTATCTCCTGCTCATTTGGCTTCCCTGACTGCTCTCTCCTATTTTTCACACGACTGCTTCCTAGTCATCTTTGTGGACTCAAAGCTTTCCATGGTTGATCTCAACCATTCAAGTCTTTTATGTAAATCCATAGATAAATATGTGTGTGTAGCCCCACTTTACTCCCAAATCTCTTCTAACCTAAATTCCTGCAAATAAATAGCCACTGTCCAGTCATCCAATCTGGAAATTTATAGACTTCCTCTCTATTAATTATGAAGACTACACATTTTTCTTCTGTTTCCTATTTATCTGACTGCTACCTTAATGCCCTAGTTCTAACACTGATCATCGGAGGCCCGAACTATACATAATCCACCTCAAAAACTATATGAAACATTTTGTTGAGCTGTAGCCTCAGGTTAGTTTGAGTGCCAACTGTGTGCATTTAATTCTGAGGCACAGGGTTTAAATGACTTGCCCAAGTCCATTTAGTAAGTGACAGTAAAAATTCAACCCTTCACCTTGGTCCTGATTTGTCACCTCAGATAACCTGTCCTCTGTCTCCTGCCTGAAGTCTACTTATCCTTGAAGATTTAACTCCTGCATCCTCTCCAGTAACCTTTGCTGAACCCAGCTTGGACTAACTTGACCTTTCCTGTCTGCTTGCCACACTGGTGCATCCGACTATGGACACCTTAATTCTGTTGAAAGTATTCTTCCCAAGGGAGTCTTCCAGCTTACACTTGCTATGAAGGGGAACTCCCTGTTAGCCAAGATGGCACTATATCTAACTGTTGGGTGGTTTCCTTGCTGCTTCAACTCCATGTTCTCTACTGTTACTCCTTAAAGTCAGACTAAACCTAATCCCTATCTACATGACAGGCTTTCACTTTGACTTTAGGTCTTCATTTTGCAAAATCATGGCCTTATCAAATGAGGCCTTCCCTGGCCACTGTACTAAAAAATAAAGTACAACACCTCCCTTCTTGCACTGGAATTCATCCTTATCTGCCTGTTTTCCGTATAGGATATGTCACCATCTCACATATTTTTGTTTTACCCTTCCCACTAGAATGTATGCTTGACAGCAGAGGCTTTTGTTTTGTTCATTGCTCTGTCTTCAATGTCTAACTTTAGGAGAAAGCCTGACACATAGTATTTACTCATTATACACACATATTTAATATAGATTTACATACACATATATACATGCATACATATAATGAATTCAGAGATTACTTTTCTTGTAGTCTGAAGACCATATGTTGCCAGATCTTTGAACTATTCGTGTTTTTGAAGCCACAGACCTATTTTTTTCTAAATGTTCCAACTTCCGTGTATCTTTATTTTTTCCAAAGTAATACATTTACATAGCTTAAAAGTCATAGTTCTAGAAGATACGTAGTGAAAATACTGTGCTCCTGCTCCACTACTCCTCACCTGGACATCCATTCCTTAAAGTTAACTACTCCTGTTGCTTCAGCTGTTTATCTCCATGTCTAAATGACATGCTTCTGCTACTTGATTTTTTTAAAATGTAATTTAAAGAAATACATGTAACAAATACCATCTTAGGTGAGCAGTAGCATTAGTACATTCACTTAGTTGTGCTACATCACCACCATCCACAGAACAACTCATTTTGTAAAATGGAAACTGTACCTATTAAACTCCCATTTCTTCCTGACCTAACCCTTGGCAAAGAGTTTCTTGGTGAGGTTGACTACTTTAGGTACCTCATACTGTAGGTAAGAATTATACAGAACTTGGCCTTTTATGACTGGCTTATTTTTCTTTTTCTTTTTTTTTGTTTGTTTGTTTGTTTTGTTTTAGATGGAGGCTTGCTCTGTCTCACCCAGGCTGGAGTGCAGTGGAGCGATCTCGGCTCACTGCAGCCTCTGCCTCCGGGTTTCTGCTTTTTTTTTTTTTTTAAGTAGAGTCGGGATTTCGCCATGTTGGCCAGGCTGGTCTCAAACTCCTGACCTCAGGTGATCCACCGGTCTCAGCCTCCCAAAGTGCTGGGATTACAGGTGTGAGCCACTGTGCCCGGCCTGTGACTGGCTTATTTTGTTTAGCCTAATGTCCTTCAGGTTTATGCATGTTGTAGCACATGTCAGAATTTTCTTCTAAGGCTAAACGATACTCAATTGCATGTGCAGATTACATTTTGTTTATCCCTTCATCAGTGGACACTTGGGTTGCTTCCACCTTTTGGCTATGGCAAATGATGCTATGAACATAGATACACAAATATCAAACAGATGGGTGTACGGATATTAAAGAGTCCTTGCTTTCAGTTATTTGCGATACATACTCAGAAGTGGAATTGCTGGATCATATGGTAATTCTTTTAATTTTTTTGAAGAACCACCACACTGTTTTTCACAGAGGCTGCACCATTTTACATTCCCACCACAAGAGTTCCAATTGCTGCATATCCACACTAACGCTTGTTATTTATTGTCTTCTTCCTATAGATGAATGAGGATGTAATTCCATCCTCATTCCACACAAACTCAACACTTCTTTTCTTCTCCTCTGTCATAGTTCTATCGTAGTAACCCCCAAACAGAAAAGGACTCATATCCAATTTTTTTTTTTTTTTTTTTTTTTTATATGAGATGGAGTCACTGTCGCTGAGGCTGGAGGGCAGTGGTGTGATCTCGGCTCACTGCAACTTCCGCCTCCCAGATTCATGCAACTCTCCCTGCCTCAGCCTCCCAAGTAGCTGGGATTACAGGCGCCCGGCTAAGTTTTGTATTATTTAGCCTGGCCCATATCCAAATTTAAAGAAACAAAATTTGTTTTAAAAATTCCTACCAAAAATAAAGGCAACTCAAAAAAATATATGGGTGACTGGGCATGGCGGCCCAACACCTATAATCTCAGCACTTTGGGAGGCTCAGGTGGGTGGATCGTTTGAACCCAGGAGTTTGGGACTAGCCTGGGTAACATGGTGAAACTCCATCTGTACAGAAAAAGTTAGCTGGGCATGGCAGCCCACACATGTAGTCCCAGCTACTTGGGAGGCTGAGGTGGAAGAATCACTTGAGCCCAGGAGGTCGAGACTGCAGTGAGTCAAGCTCACACCACTGCACTCCACAGATGGGTAAAAGCCTTTTCACAAAAGATATACAAATGAATAATCATCTGAAAGGTGCTCAACATCATTATCAGGTAAATGAAAATTAAAGCCACAAGAAGATCACTACACACCTGATCTGAATGGCTAAAAATAAAGAAATTGACAATACCATCATGGGATGAACATGGAGCAAATGGAACTTGGACACGCTGCCAGTAGTAACATGAATTAAGCATTTTGAAAAATTATTTGGTGGTTTCTAATAAATCTAAATATATATACTTGCCCTATGACCCAGCTTTCTACTTTCTAGAATATACTCAAAGAAAATGAGAACATAGGTCCAAAAGAAGATGTATGAGAATGTTCATAGGCAGCTCTATTCAAATTAGTTTGAAACTAGAAGTGATCCAAATATCCATAAACAAGAGAATGGACAATATATATTTATAAAGTATTATGAAGCTTAGGGAAAAAATTCAGTGAATGTGCACAACACAGATGAATCTAAAAAAAATTCCCGAGTAAAAGAAGCCAGACAAAACTACATATTGTAGAATATATTTAAAATGTCGAGTCTTATTACTAAGAGACCTTTCTACATTCTTATAAAAATTGTTCTACTTTATATTACATAATTTTAAAAAGGGATATGTAATAGTATTTTAATATGCCAGAATTTTGATATATTTTTAATTGTGGGAAAAATTTAAAAACCAAATCATTACTTACCTGATAAATATTTCCTTTTGTATGGGACTAAAATACAAAAGAAAATAAAAATTAGAATTTAATTATGCTTTATTATAGGATTGACTTTAAACACGTTCACAATCATTAAAAATAAACCCTTTTATTAGTAGCTTAATATCAATATATTCACAGCTTAAAATCCATATTTCTTTGCCTCATTATTTGTCTCTGTTGTCTGTTTTGAACTTAGTTTTTAAAGAAAGATGTAGGGGGCTAACAACATGCATTAGCTTGGTTGGTGGAAAAGAATATGGGATCTTGAGGAAAAGACAATAATGAGGTAAGGAAAAAAAGAGGATTCTGGTTGGAGAGTCTAGAAAACAAATGTCATAAAATTAAACAACTGTGACCCTAACTACCTTAGTATGGATGTACTCACTATTTCTGATGTCTTGAAGTTATAGTTTAACTAAAAACTTTATGTAATGGCACCCTGAGTTGTAGTACCTGAAAAGAACCAATTTTAAAAAAAACAACTATTTGAAGTTGAATACTGCTACCCTAAAACTATGACGTATATTTTGATAATCACCGTAAAACTAATAGTAGTCAAGGATCCTGCTGTAGCAAGTAAAGAAATGTACATACTTCCATATGTAAAGAAAGGAAATAATCAGAGCAGGATGTGGAGTTTTGGTTTACAGTTGAAGTAGAAGGGGAAAATACTAAGGATGCAAAATGGGGAAATGGTTGCTTATATCATGTTTTAAGCACCCTAAATTCATATTTTGAAACATTAAAAAAAAGTTTTTTTGTAGAGATGGTGATCTTGCTATGTTGACCAGGTTGCCTCAGCCTCAAAAAGTGCTGGGATTACAAGCATGAGCCACTGTACCCAGCCCACATTTTGAAAATTTAATTTTCTTTAATGAGAAAACATTTACTTTCTAAAACTTAGAATAACAAAGTGTGTAGTGTTTTAACAAATAACATCAAAATACTTGGGGCCAGGATAATTCTGTTCATTAAAAAACCTTCTGGGCCGGGCACGGTGGCTCATGCCTGTAATCCTAACACTGGGGGGCCGAGGTGGGCAGATCACAAGGTCAGGAGTTCGAGACCAGCCTGGCCAATATGGTGAAACCCCGTCTCTACTAAAAAATACAAAAATCAGCCAGGCGTGGTGGCGGGTGCCTGTAGTCCCAGCTACTCAGGAGGCTGAGGCAGGAGAATCACTTGAAGCCAGGAGGCAGAGGTTGCAGTGAGCCAAGATCGCGCCACCGCACTCCAGCCTGGGTGACAGAGAGAGACTCCACTGCAAAAAAAAAAAAAAAAAAAAACAAGAAAAACCTTCTGATGGGTCAGAAGAAAACCTTTTAATTCCAAATAAATTATAAACTATGATGTAGTTTGTGTTTGCCTAAACAAAGGATGTTCTGATGGAGAATCTAATTCCTTGTAAAGTAACACGAGAATTCTGCAATTATACATGATTACCCTTCACTGCTTCTGCTCACTCAAATCACATGCAAAGAGATTATAATAATTCCTCTGAACAAGAAATTTTCGACCTCTTGCAAACACTAAGCAGATAGAATAAAAGTATGCCTATTTCATGTGATCTGGCCTTACCTCCTAAATGTAAGAGAATTACAATTTGAGTTCCAAGAGACTTAAGAGCAAACCATCCTATTAATATATTCTGAAGTCTTATTCCCTCTATTTTTTTTTTTTTTTTTTGAGACAGAGTGTTGCTCTGTTGCCCAGGCTTACTGCAGCCTCAACCTCCCAGGCTCAACTGATCCTCCCATCTCAGGCTCCCATGTACTTGGGACCGCAGGTGCACGCCACCACGCCCAGCTGATTTTTGTATTTTTTGTAGAGACAAGTTTTCGCCATGTTGCTCAAGCTGGTCTTGAACTCCTGTGCTCAAGCAATCCAGCACCTCAGTCTACCATAGTGATGGGATTGCAGGCGAGCCACCGTGCCTAGCCTTATTCTATTTATTGAGGCACACTTATCTCAAAATTATTTTAAAACCAGTCCTACTTTCCCTGCTCCTTCTAGAATGGAAAAACACCTTTGGTCATACTTACTAGCTGTTTTGCATAGTGTTCCTTCCACAGAAGAAACTTCACAATTTCCTTTTTTCCATTCACCTGTCTTGATGTGCAGAAAAGCACAGGTGTCAACTAAATCCTCATCATCATCTTGGTCTGTCCACTTATCAAATGTCATATTTGAATTATCAAACCACTTGAAACTGGCATCTGTCAATTAAGGAATATTTTCAACATTATGACAGTTTTAAAAGGTGTTCAGAAGATGGCCGAATAGGAACAGCTCTGGTCTACAGCTCCGAGCCTGAGCGACACAGAAGACGGGTGATTTCTGCATTTCTGTTTGAGGTACCGGTTTCATCTCACTAGGGAGTGCCAAACAGTGGGTGCAGGACAGTCGGTGAAGCGCACTGTGCGCGAGCCGAAGCAGGGCGAGGCATTGCCTCACTCGGGAAGCGCAAGGGGTCAGGGAGTTCCCTTTCCTAGTCAAAGAAAGGGGTAACAGACGGCACCTGGAATATCGGGTCAGTCCCACCCTAATACTGCGCTTTTCCAATGGGCCTGGAAAACGGCACACTAGGAGATTGTGTCCCGCACCTGGCTCAGAGGGTCCTATGCCCACGGAGTCTTGCTGATTGCTAGCACAGCAGTCTGAGATCAAGCTGCAAGGCTGCAGCGAGGCTGGGGGAGGGGCGCCCGCCATTGCCCAGGCTTGCTTAGGTAAACAAAGCAGCCAGGAAGCTCGAACTGGGTGGAGCCCACCACAGCTCAAGGAGGCCTGCCTGCCTCTGTAGGCTCCACCTCTGGGGGCAGGGCACAGACAAACAAAAACTCAGCAAAGAACCTCCACAGACTTAAATGCCCCTGTCTGACTGACAGCTTTGAAGAGAGTAGTGGTTCTCCCAGCACGCAGCTGGAGATCTGAGAACGGACAGACTGCCTCCTAAAGTGGGTCCCTCACCCCCAAGCAGCCTAACTGGGAGGCACCCCCCCCGTAGGGACAGACTGACACCTCACTCGGCCGGGTACTCCTCTTGAGACAAAACTTCCAGAGGAACTATCAGACAGCTGAATTTGTGGTCTCACAGAACTACACGAAGATTGCAGAAGCCTCAGTAGCAGATGCGATCAACTGGAAGAAAGGGTATCGCTGATGGAAGATGAAATGAATGAAATGAAGCGAGAAGGGAAGTTTAGAGAAAAAAGAATAAAAAGAAATGAACAAAGCCTCCAAGAAATTTGGGACTATGTGAAAAGACCAAACCTACGTCTGATTGGTGTACCTGAAAATGACGGGGAGAAAGGAACCAAGTTGGAAAACACTCTGCAAGATATTATCCAGGAGAACTTCCCCAATCTAGCAAGGCAGGCCAACATTCAGATTCAGGAAATACAGACAACGCCACAAAGATACTCCTCGAGAAGAGCAACTCCAAGACACATAATTGTCAGATTCACCAAAGTTGAAGTGAAGGAAAAAATGTTAAGGGCAGCCAGAGAGAAAGGTCGGGTTACCCACAAAGGGAAGCCCATCAGACTAACAGCTGATCTCTCAGCAGAAACTCTACAAGCCAGAAGAGAGTGGGGGCCGATATTCAACATTCTTAAAGAAAAGAATTTTCAACCCAGAATTTCCTATCCCGCCAAACTAAGCTTCATAAGTGAAGGAGAAATAAAATACTTTACAGACAAGCAAACGCTGAGTGATTTTGTCACCACCAGGCCTGCCCTAAAAGAGCTCCTGAACGAAGCACTAAACATGGAAAGGAACAACCGGTACCAGCCACTGCAAAAACATGCCAAATTGTAAAGACCATCGAGGCTAGGAAGAAACTGCATCAACTAACAAGCAAAATAACCAACTAACATCATAATGACAGGATCAGATTCACACATAACAATATTAACGTTAAATGTAAATGGGCTAAATGCTCCAATCAAAAGACACAGACTGGCAAACTGGATAAGGAGTCAGGACCCATCAGTGTGCTGTATTCAGGAAACCCATCTCACGTGCAGAGACACACATAGACTCAAAATAAAGGGATGGAGGAAGATCTATCAAGCAACTGGAAAACAAAAAAAGGCAGGGGTTGCAATCCTAGTCTCTGATAAAATAGACTTTAAACCAACAAAGATCAAAAGAGACAAAGAAGGCCATTACATAATGGTAAAGGGATCAATTCAACAAGAAGAGCTAACTATCCTAAATATATATGCACCCAACACAGGAGCACCCAGATTCATAAAGCAGGTCCTCAGTGACCTACAAAGGGACTTAAACTCCCACACAATAATAATGGGAGATTTTAACACCCCACTGTCAACATTAGACAGATCAACGAGACAGAAAGTTAACAAGGATATCCAGGAATTGAACTCAGCTCTGCACAAAGTGGACCTAATAGATAGACATCTACAGAACTCTCCACCCCAAATCAACAGAATACACATTTTTTTCAGCACCACACCACACCTATTCCAAAATTGACCACATAGTTGGAAGTAAAGCTCTCCTCAGCAAATGTAAAAGAACAGAAATTATAACAAACTGTCTCTCAGACCACAGTGCAATCAAACTAGAACTCAGGATTAAGAAACTCACTCAAAACCGCTCAACTACATGGAAACTGAACAACTTGCTCCTGAATGACTACTGGGTACGTAATGAAATGAAGGCAGAAATAAAGATGTTCTTTGAAACCAACGAGAACAAAGACACAACATACCAGAATCTCTGGGACACGTTCAAAGCAGTGTGTAGAGGGAAATTTATAGCACTAAATGCCCACAAGAGAAAGCAGGAAAGATCCAAAATTGACACCCTAACATCACAATTAAAAGAACTAGAAAAGCAAGAGCAAACACATTCAAAAGCTAGCAGAAGGCTAGAAATAACTAAAATCAGAGCAGAACTGAAGGAAATAGAGACACAAAAAACCCTTCAAAAAATTAATGAATCCAGGAGCTGGTTTTTTGAAAAGATCAACAAAATTGATAGACCGCTAGCAAGACTAATAAAGAAGAAAAGAGAGAAGAATCAAATAGATGCAATAAAAAATGAAAAAGGGGATATCACCACCGATCCCACAGAAATACAATCTACCATCAGAGAATACTACAAACACCTCTATGCAAATAAACTAGAAAATCTAGAAGAAATGGATAAATTCCTTGACAAATACACCCTCCCAAGACTAAACCAGGAAGAAGTTGAATCTCTGAATAGACCAATAACAGGTTCTGAAATTGTGGCAATAATCAATAGCTTACCAACCAAAAAGAGTCCAGGACCTGATGGATTCACAGCTGAATTCTACCAGAGGTACAAGGAGGAACTGGTACCATTCCTTCTGAAACTATTCCAATTGATAGAAAAAGAGGGAATCCTCCCTAACACATTTTATGAAGCCAGCATCGTCCTGATACCAAAGCCTGGCAGAGACATAACCAAAAAAGAGAATTTCAGACCAATATCCTTGATGAACATTGATGCAAAAATCCTCAATAAAATACTGGCAAACCGAATCCAGCAGCACATCAAAAAGCTTATCCACCGTAATCAAGTGGGCTTCATCCCTGGGCTGCAAGGCTGGTTCAACATACGCAAATCAATAAATGTAATCCAGCATATAAACAGAACCAAAGACGAAAACCACATGATTATCTCAATAGATGCAGAAAAGGCCTTTGACAAAATTCAACAGCCCTTCATGATAAAAACTCTCAATAAATTAGGTATTGATGGGATGTATCTCAAAATAATAAGAGCTATCTATGACAAACCCACAGCCAATATCATACTGAATGGGCAAAAACTGGAAGCATTCCCTCTGAAAACTGGCACAAGACAGGGATGCCTTCTCTCACCGCTCCTATTCAACATAGTGCTGGAAGTTCTGGCCAGAGCAATCAGGCAGGAGAAGGAAATAAAGGGTATTCAATTAGGAAAAGAGGAAGTCAAATTGTCCCTGTTTGCAGATGACATGATTGTATATCTAGAAAACCCCATTGTCTCAGCCC
>NW_026653070.1:0-17198 GCF_009828535.3 Hylobates moloch
GATGGAGCCGTGGGAGAAGAATCCCCACCACAAAACCGGCCCAGGATCCTGGGCACAGAGATATTTCCACACTCAACACAGGGGGACTGAGGTGAAAGGAGAGGGCTGGGTGGGATGGAGGAGATAAGGGAGGAGACCCCTGATCCACAGCACAGCCATGTTTGGAGGGGAATCATAATGCTATGTAGGATGTCTAAGTTCTCCTCAAGAAGCGAGGCTGGGAGTCCCTTTCCAGAGCCTCAGAGAGCATACTGGTCTTAGGTCCACAGAACTGGGCTGGCCTCTGTAGGGAGCTACATTGGTGGTTTTCCACTGGAGGCCTTTTTGTTTCCCCCTCCCCCAGGAACATATAGAAATGTCTGGAGGTATTTTTGGTTGTTATAACTGCAGTGGGGGGTACAGTGGGTACATCCATGTCAAGTGGGTGGAGCCCAGGGATCCTGCTCAACACCCTACAGTCCACAGCATGGCCCCACCACAGAGAATCATCCAGCTCCAGATGGACATACTGCCAAGGTTGACGAAGCCTGCCTTAGCATGACAGATTGTACGCAAATGTGATCCATTTGTCTGTGTGCCTATCATCCAACTGGCTTCCTATCATCTATCACCTACCATTTATCTATCAACTATTTATAGAACATCTATCGACCTATTTACCACCTATCACCTACTTATCTACCATCTATCATTTATCTATTTACCATCTATCATCTATTATCTACTTATCTACCATCTATCATTTATCTATTTACCATTTATCATCTATTATCTACTTATCTACCATCATTTATCTATTTACCATTATCATCTAACAAGTACTTATCACCTTAGATCATTATGTAGCATCTGTTTATCTACTCTCTACTGTCTATCATCTACCTATCATCTACTGACCATTGATCATGTTTGTCATCTATCATCACCTATCATTGATCACAATCTATCATTGACCATTACTATCTATCTAGCTATTATCTATCATCTATCTAGCTATTTTCTGTCTAGTATCTATCCATCATCTATCTATATCACAGTGGTTTTCAACTGAGCAAAATTTTGCCTCCTCAAGGACAATTGGCAAATCTATCTGTCTGTCATTTCCTCATTTATGAAATTAGGGGTAATAAAAATGCCTGCCTCAAAAATTGACAAATGAGATCTAATTAAACTAAAGAGCTTCTGCACAGCAAAAGAAACTATCATCAAACAGGCAACCTACAGAATGGGAGAAAATTTTTGCAATCTATTCATCTGACAAAGGTCTAATGTCCAGAATCTACAAGGAAATTAAATAAATTCTCCTGCCTCAGCCTCCCTAGTAGCTATGACTGCAGGCACCCACCACCATGCCTGGCTAATTTTTATATTTTTAGTAGAGGCAGGGTTTCACCATGTTGGCCAGGCTGGTCTCAAACTCCTGACCACAAATGATCCACCCACCTTGGCCTCCCAAAGTGCTGGAATTACAGGTGTGAGCCACTGCGCCTGGCCAGGTTTTGGCCTTTTTCATGCCACTTTACTTTGATCTTTACTTCTTTCTCCTGTATGCCTAGAGACTTCATCCTAAGAGCCTGTCCTCATATCACCTCCCAGAATATGCAAACTTACAATCTCTTTACTTCTTAAAATTTTGCCTTGGGGCTACCAAGCTCTGAAGATGGAAGTGAGATTTCCTCAAAATGCACAGAAATGGGTAAATCCTCCCTTGCTTTCATAGGTATGCCATCTTTAACCTGAGGTAGCTCAGGGATGCCTATGGCTCCCAGGACACTCGACCACAGCAAAGCGTGGCTGCCTTGGATGAGCAACAGCAGGTGGACGCTACAGCTCTACGAACACCGGGGCCTGTCAGGGGGTTGGGTACAAGGGGAGGGAGAACATTAGGACAAGTACCTAATGCATGCGGGGCTTAAAACCTAGATGACGGGTTGATAGGTGCAACAAACCACCATGGCACATGTATACCTATGAACTAGTTCTAGGAACAGTTCACTGAACACTAGCGTTCTATGAACCCCCTCTCCCCGTCTGAAATGAAGGCTATCTTCACATGACATCCTGCCCTCTGCCCAGTGTCCTTCCTGAATGGGAATCTCTTCACCACACGGCCGCCTCATCACAAACCCTTCTCTAAATCCTTACAATAGGCAGGAAACTGTTCACACCCCTATGACGGCTGATGGCAGCAGAGAAAATATTTATAAGAAAAAAGGCTGGGTGTGGTGGCACATACCTTTAATCCCAGCACTTCGGGAGGCTGAGGCGGGCAGATCATCTGAGGTGAGGAGTTTGAGACCAGCCTGGCCAACATAGTGAAACCCCATCTCTACTAAAAATACAAAACTAGCCTGGCGTGGCTGGGCACGGCCATAATCCCAGCTACTCAGGAGGCTGACACAGAAGAATCACTTGAACCCAGAGGTGGAGGTTACGGTGAGCCAAGACCACGCCACTGCACTCCAGCATGGGCAACAAGAGAAAAACTCAGTCTCAAAAAAATTAAAAAAAGAAAAAGAAAATAGTTCAGGTAATTCTTGGCAATTGTATTTTTATACCCCCTAATATTTAAGTGACCATTGATACACAACCAGGATAGAGGGGTTAATAAACAAAGGATAGTGTTCTTTGCTGCATCCTGGATTTTTTTCTGTAACACTGTCTCATTCCATCAGCCAGGCCGAAGAGCAGTGGACCAGTCACAGCTCACTGCAGCCTTGACCTCCTGGTCTCAAGCAATCCTCCTGCCTCAGCATCTTGAGATGCTGGGACCAGAAGCAAATGCCATCATACCCGGATAATTTTTTTTTTCCTGTAGAGACGAGATCTGGCTATGTTGCCCAGGCTAGTCTCAAATTCCTGGGCTCAAGTGATGCTCCTGCCTTGGCCTCCCAAAAGTGCCGGGATTACAGGCAGGAGCCACCATGGATCATTCGTGTCTGCAATATTCTCACTCCTTTGCACCAGAATAAAACCCAGCCCCCTGGAAAGTTGACTCTGAGCCTTTGTGAGGATGTGTATGTGCGGTTTCTCGTCTGAATGCAGCCATTTCACAAACACCAGCCATTCCCCAGGCTTCGGATAAGCCACTCTCCATCAGGAAGATACAGGGCCCCCTTTCAAGAGGAACCACAATGGCTAAAACTGCAATCTTCACAGCACACATGGCTTCAGCAAATAAAGAGAGATGCTAGCCGGGCGCAGTGGCTCATGCCTGTAATCCCAGCACTTTGGGAGGCCGAGGCGGGCAGATCACAAAGTCAGGAGTTCAAGACCAGCCTGACCAACAAGGTGAAATCCTGTCTCTACTAAAAATACAAAAATTAGCCAGGCATGGTGGTAGGTGCCTGTAATCCCA
The DNA here is from genome assembly GCF_009828535.3 of Hylobates moloch. Taxonomy (NCBI): domain Eukaryota; kingdom Metazoa; phylum Chordata; class Mammalia; order Primates; family Hylobatidae; genus Hylobates; species Hylobates moloch. The sequence goes on from NW_026653070.1 coordinate 3,359, forward strand.
GCAACTCAGGAGGCTGCGGCAAGAGAATCGCTTGAACCTGGGAGGCAGAGGATGCAGTGAGCCAAGCTCGTGCCACTGCACTCCAGCCTGGGAGATAGAGCAAGACTCTGTCTCAAAAAAAAAAAAAAAAGAGCAAAGCTACATTCTCAGATAATCAGATAATTAGTTTTACATTGAAACTTCATTTGGGAATTGAAAATAAGAACAGGGAAAATACATTTTTCTTTTCTAGAGAAAATAAACAAGGACAAAGATGCATGGAAAATAATATTTTAAAGTCTCCTATTGACCTAAGTTATAAAGTCATTTTTTATGTAATAACAAAATAATTGGAGAGGCGTACCCAAGAGCACAATAGTATCTGAAATGTCTTATTTCATGTACACTCAGGCACACAGACACATACATAATTTACAACTAATTTAGCAAAACGTTATGATTTGATACAACTGGATGGTGGGTACACAAATGCTGTTCAAATTATTCTCTGCATCTTTCAAATGTGTGAAATGTTTTATAATGAAACGTTTTTATGAGGCACATTGAAGTTCAAACAATTGCTAAACAAGGAAAAAGATAAATGGTTGTATTCAAATGCTTACAGGTATTTACTCATTAAGAATATTTTGAGGCCAGGCGCGGACGCTCACGCCTGTAATCCCAGCAGTTTGGGAGGCCAAGGAAGGTGGATCACTTGAGGTTAGGAGTTCAAGACCAGCCTGGCCAACACATCAAAACTCCATCTCTACTAAAAATACAAAAATTACCCGGGCATGGTGGCAGGTGCCTGTAATCCCAGCTACTCAGCAGGCTGAGGCAGGAGAATCACTTGAACCTGGGAGGCAGAGGTTGCAGCGAGCCCAGATCATGCCACTGAACTCCAGCCTGGGCAACAGAACAAGACTCTGTCTCAAAAAAATAAATAACCCAGGAGGTGGAGCTTGCAGTGAGCCCAGATGGCACCACTGCACTCCAGTCTGGGAGAAAGAGCGAGACGCCATCTCAAAAAAATAAATAAAAGTAAATAAATAAAATAAAAAAGAATATTTTGAAACTACACATTGCCTTCTGTGTAAATTAAAAGCCAATGAAAGGCTTCTGATTTTCAGGACGTCTTATTTCCGCCCTATAGAAGCAAACCTACCACACCCTTCATTCAGAAGCCTTCATGACCCTACCAAGGGGGAAAGAGCTTGGCTTTTGAATGAGTTTAAGAGCTTTGCTTCTGCGGTTGAGACTTCCCCCCAGCCAGCATTCCATGTTGAGAGACAGTGGTTAAGCTGATGTGGAAATAACACAAGAAATCTTGTCTGAAGATGGGTGATACCAACATTAGAACTGCAGACAGCAGGTACTGTGATTCAGGCGAAACTCTCACCCCTAATTGGTGGAGAGAGAAAAAGAAAATGAGCAAATGAACTCTGATTTTGAAGAACTTCATTTGAATCAGCCTTATCTTAATGTCCTGTGAGTCAACAAGGTGCAGCTGGACTAGATGTGGGTGTGGAGTATTCGCGAGGGGCTAAGGGACTCTCCTATGTGTTTAGTTTTTTTTTTTTTTTTTTTTTTTGGAGTCAGAGTCTCGCCCTGTCGCCCAGGCTGGAGTGCAGTGGCGTGATCTCAGCTCACTGCAACCTTCATCTCCCAGGTTCAAACGATTCCCCTGCCTCAGCCTCCTAAGTAGCTGGGACTACAGGCTTGCACCAACAAAATTAGCTGGGGCTAATTTTTTGTATTTTTGGTAGAGACAGGGTTTCACCATGTTGGCCAGGCTGGTCTCGAACACCTCACCGCAAGTAATCCACCCACTTCGCCTCCCAAAGTGCTGGGATTACAGGCGTGAGCCACAGCACCCAGCCCCAGCTAATTTTTATATTTTAGTAGAGACGGGTTTCACCGTGTTGCTCAGGCTGGTCTCAAACTCCTGACATGAAGTGATCTGCCCGCCTTAGCCTTCCAAAGTGCTGGGATTACAGGCATGAGCCACTGCGCCCAGCCCAAACTCTCCTATTGAAACCTGCAGGACAGAGACCCCAAGGCTGTCTTTTCCAGCAGGAGCTCCGGATTCATGACTGAGGATAGATGCTTCTCAACCTGCTCACTCTCCAAAGAGCTTGCAAGTGGGCACAGAGGAACCAAGTTCACCTTCTGACAATGACACTTGCAGAATGGCACACCATGAGTTTTGTCTCCAAATGCAACATTCTCCCAGTTTGAGGAGTCCCAGTTCGTCTTTTTTGTTTGCTTTTTTTTTTTTGAAACAGAGTCTCACTCTGTCTCCCAGGCTGGAGTACAGTGGTGCGATCTCGGCTCACTGCAACCTCTGCCTCCTGGGTTCAAGCAATTCTCCTGCCTCAGCCTCCCCAGTAGCTGGGATTACCGGCACCCGCCACCACGCCCGACTAATTTTTGTAGTTTTAGTAGAGATGGGGTTTCACCATGTTGCTCAGGCTGGTCTCAAAGTCCTGACCTCAGGTGATCCACCCACCTCGGCATCCCAAACTGCTGGGATGACAGTCTGAGCCACCGTGCCCAGCTGAGGGCTATTTTACGAAGACACAATCAGTCCGTCATTCCACACAACTGTGCTGTTGGGAATCTGTGAAGGTTAAGAATTCCCCACTGCCTTTGTCTTCCAGAAAATGGCTTTACTGCAAAAAAAAAAAAAAAATTCCCTTCCTCATAACTCACAGATGCTTACAAGTCAACCTAGGACAAGGCTGGCCACATCCTCCAAATTCACATGCTTTATTTACCCCTTCAGGGATGGACTGAATTCCTCATCTTCCTTGACCTGAACAAAATTCCCATCTAACGTGATCACATTTTGGTTGGATTTCTCGCCTTCCTATCAGGCCCTGGGATGCTGGGCCAGCCCCACCTGCAACAAACGTCATAAGATCAAGCAACGCTTCCTTAGGACATGCTCAAAATTAGCTGTGCAGCCACAGGGTTTGGCAGCTTCTATCCATGAATGAACCCCACATCAAACGACCCCAATCACGGTTGTTCCGAGCATCACGTGCCCGTCCCTAGAAAAGAAAATTGTATGCTGCCTGCCCATACAAAGAAAATTGTATGCTAGCCTGACATCCCAGATGTCATTGCTAGGGTGTGCTTCATGGTGCCATAGGCAACGTCCACCAGTGGTTGCATTAGTACCGCCTCTTCCCGGTATCATAGTCCCTCCCCTTCTTGTTACAATAGTTCCTCCCCTATTACCATAATCCCTCCTCCATTACCATAGTCCCTCCCTCCTCCTGCCATTACCATAGTCCCTCCCTCCTCCTGCCATTACCATAGTCCCTCCTTCCGTTACCGTAGTCCCTCCTCCTGCATTACCATAGTCCCTCCTTCTGTTACCAGACCCTCCTCCTCCCGATACCATAGTCCCTCCTCCTTCCATTACCATAGACCCTCCTCCCGTTACTATAGTCCCTCCACCCATTACAACAGACCCTGTTACCAGTCCCTCCTTCTCACATTACCATAGCCCCTCCTTCTGTTACCATAGCCCCTCCTTCTGTTACCATAGCCCCTCCTTTCGTTACCATAGACCCTCCTTTCGTTACCATAGACCCTCCTTTCGTTACCATAGTTCCTCCTCCGTTACCATAGACCCTCCTCCTCCCGTTACCATAGTCCCCCTCCCGTTAGCAGTCTCTCCTTCTGCTACCAGTCCCTCCTCCTCCCCTTACCATAGTCCACACTCCTCCCCTTACCACAGCCCCTCCTCCTCCCATTACAGTAGTCCCTCCTCCTCTTATTGCAAAAGCTCCCACCTGTGGGAATGATCTTTTCAAAAGAAACTGTTGCTACCTGTGTATCTGGTGTCTCTATCACCATCATGGGACATCCCTGAAAGGTGTACCTCACTACTGCAGAGTAGCAGTCTCTGCAGTGAAGTCCGTATCTTCTCTGCCCCAGATAACTGTGCTGTCCACAGCTGGACACTGGGCACTTGCCAGACAGTTAGTGCAATGAGGCATTCAGTTTTTCTTTTCCCTTAATTATCACTTATTTAATTTTCACGCATTACACGTGACCCCTGACCCCTGTTCTGAGAACCATCATCGGAGAAATTTTCTTGAGGCTCGGGTTTCTTCTTTCTTTGCTACAAACTCCCAGGGCTACTTACTAAGGTGAAGAAAACACCCTGTTATGTAATTCATTATACAGTCAACATATCTTTACCAGAACCAGAAAAATTCACTTTTAATGGTGAATCGGGTTGGGAAATACATGACTGATAAATCCCTTTTGTATTATACAAGAGAACCGGAGTGGAGTTTTGCTATAGATCTCCCACACGCACCCCACAATTCCATGATTGACAGCGTGAGTGTGTCTATCACAGGAACTGCTGGGGGAAGGCAGGCAGTTGTGTCAGATTGGAACCAAATCACAAACGAAGCATAAATTCCAGGATCCTGTTCAGTATAAAAACCCAGGACCCAACAACAGCAAACGTAAGCAGTGAAGCCCCAGAGACCCCCTAGAGCATCTAGCATGTTGGGATTTTAGGTTTGGAAGGGAGGGGTTGGTATTTCTCTTCCCTTTTTTTTTTTTTTTTTTTTTTGAGACGGGGTTTTCCTCCTGTTGCCCACGCTGGAGTGCAATGGCGCAACCTCGGCTCACTGCAACCTCCGCCTCCTGGGTTCAAGTGATGCTCCTGCCTCAGCCTCCCGAGTAGGTGCGAGTACAGGCACCCGCCACCCTCCCCGGCTAACTTTTTGTATTTTTAGTAGAGAAACGGGGTTTCATCATGTTGGCCAGGCTGGCCTCGAACCCCTGACCTCAGGTGATCCGCCCGTCTCGGCCTCCCAAAGTGCTGGGATTATAGGCCTGAGCCACCGCGCCTAGCTGGGGGTTATTTCTTGTGGCTCATAAACCGCGGCTCTACTTTCCATCTGTATTAGTTCATTCTCAGGCTGCTGATAGACATACCCGAGACGGGGTAATGTATAAAGAAAAAGAGCTTTAATGGACTCACAGTTCCACGGGGTTGAGGAGACCTCACAATCAGGGTGGAAGACGAAACCCGCATCTTACATGGCGGCAGGCAAAAGAGCTCCTGCCCGGCAACTTCCATTTATAAAAGCATCAGATCTCGTGAGAACACACTCACTAACGCGAGAACAGGATGCGGGTCACCGCCCCCATGATTCAATTTCCTCCACCTGGCCCCGCCCATCCCAGGTGGGGATTATTACAGTTCGAGGTGCGATGTGGGTGGGGACGTGGCCATCCCATCGTTACAAAGATTGTTGCAAGTTTGCCAGAATCCTCACACTCTTTTCAAAGGAGACCTTTCAAGAGAAACATCACCTAGGGAAGCTAGGCTGTGTTCCGAAGCGAGGCTGGAATTTCAAAACCAGCTTTCCCACTAAAACACCTCCTACATTTCCTCTGGGGCGTCTATTCTCCCCACGCCAGAATTAGGGGGTCTCTAGTGCCCCAGCTCTAAGGCCTTTCCAAGCAGGATAACCCTCTACATCCCTGGAAACCACGGCTGCTGCAAAGAAGAGCTGAGGGATCGCAGTGCCGCTGAACCGAGTCACCCTGGAGTTATAAATTATCAGGCTGGAGAAAAGGGGAAGGGGTTGTTGATCTGGAGCTGAAGCTTTCAGGGCTGAGCTGCCGACATGTGATGCTTCAAGGGCCCCTGCATACCTGATGTGGTGTGGACAGGTCGCACCCACATAGAGTTTGCAAGCCAACAGGGAACCTAGGCAGGCTTCCTGGAGGAGGCATCATCTGGCCAGGAAATAGAGGTGAGATGTTGACAGCAGGAGATGGTGAGAAAGGAGCCCAGGAGGAGGGTTATCAAAAATAGGGCACACAGGTGAGAGAGTGAGGGAAGAAGAAGCCACAGGAAGGAAGAAAAAAGGTCAATGATATTGTGACGTAAAGTAAGTTCCTGTAGCATCTTAGCATAGCAAGTTTGAGAAACAGTCATGCATGGAATGAGGACAAAAAAGACCTCTGCACCTGCACACCTGCCCTCTACTCACCTGTCCAGCCCAGGCAGTGGCCTGCCACCCCCATGTGATCTGTATTGTTCTAAAGAAATGGAGTCTCACTATGTTGCCCAGGCTGATCTCAAACTCCTGGGCTCATATGATCCTTCTGTCTCAGCCTCTGGAATCGCTGGGAATACACGGGCATGCCACCGTGCCTGGCTGATTTGGATTCTTGACAGAAGAGTTGGCTTTGAAATACTAGCATGTGGTTCTGTTTAAAAACAAACAAAGGCTTCTCGAAACAGACCACAGTGAGGCCAGGCTCAGGGCTGTAATCCCAGCACTTTGGGAGGCCGTGGTGGGAGGATCCCTTGAGCTCAGGAGTTCAAGACCACCTGGGGCAACATAGTGAGACCTCATCCAAAAAATAAAAATAGCTGGGTGAGCGGCCGGGCACAGTGACTCATGCCTGTAATCCCAGCACTTTGGGAGGCCGAGGTGGGCAGATCACCTGAGGTCGGGAGTTTGAGGCCAGCCTGACCAACATGGAGAAACCCCGTCTCTACTCAAAATACAAAAATTAGGCAGGCATATTGGTACATGCCTGTAATCCCAGCTACTTGGGAGGCTGAGGCAGGAGAATTGCTGGAACCCGGGAGGCAGAGGTTGCAGTGAGCCGAGACCACGCCATTGCACTCCAGCCTGGGTGACAACAGCGAGACTCCATCTCAAAAAAAACGAAAAACATAGGCTTCTCAAAAGAGACCACATAGAGGCCAGGTTCAGGCCTGTAATCCCAGCACTTTGGGAGGCCGTGGTGGAAGGATCCCTTGAGCCCTGGAGTTCAAGACCACCCAGGGCAACATAGTGAGACCCTGTCTCTATGAAAAATAAAAATAGTTGGGTGTTGGTGGCATGTATGTGTAGTGTCAGCTACATGGGAGGCTGAGGTAGGAGGATTGCTCGAGTCCAAGAGGTAGAGGCTGCAGTGAGCCAGATAGCACCACTACACTCCAGCCTGGGCAACAGAGTGACAACCTGCCTCTAAGAAAAAAACATAAATAAAGAAAAATGAAAATAAACTATGCTGCATTCTTCAGACAACACTGGGACTACAGGGCAAGCTGGCCACGCTGTCATGGAAGGATGGAGCCCATCTCAAGGGGAATTTCTGGAGTGCAGAAAGCAACCACATCAGGTGGGAATACGCCCTCCCAGTCAGCAGGTGCGTTCTCAAATCTCCAGAGGGTAATCAGTGCACATCACACAATGAATGAGCTTCCCATACGTGAAAGTGTGGTAGACACACGGCAGCTGTGAAATGTGGTTTGTTCTTGGATATCACGGACAGCATTGAAAAACTAAACCTTTTTCTTCTTGCAGAAAAGGCTGGGGCTTGTCATCACCGTCTCCTCCCTTCCTCTTGCAGTTTGTATTTAGCTGGGCACACGCCGTGTGGATCCCCGTTTCCTTCCTCCTAGGGGAGAATCCTCAGCTACTGTGTTGTTTTGGTCTCCTTGTGTGTTTGTTTCTTGATTTATTCTCTCTTGAGTCAGCAAGGCAATGGCTCGGTGGGTTGGTTTGTTTCTTGGTTTGTTTTTGAGACAGAGTCCCACTCGGTCACCAGGCTGGAGGGCAGTGGTGCGATCTCGGCTCACTGCAACGTCCGCCTCCCAGGTTCAAGTGATTCTCCTGCCTCAGCCTCCCGAGTAGCTGGGACAACAGGTGTGCGCCCCCACGCCTGGCTAATTTTTGTATTTTTAGTAGAGACGGGGTTTCACCGTGTTGGCCAGGCTGGTCTCGATCTCCTGACCTCGTGATCCACCCGCCTCAGCCTCCCAAAGTGCTGGGATGACAGGCCGGAGCTACTGCACCCGGCCGGCTCAGTGGGTTTTAGGAGCATCCCAGCATTCCCCGGACATAAAATGTGCCTCTCTGTGATTTTTACTAACTCGCCTGGAGTCACCAATGTTGTTGCCATATTTTGACCAAAGCAGCAATAAAAGGGGCAATTTTCCTAGGGGCTCTTGTTCTGGTAGAAGAAGAACTTCCCGCTGCCTGCATTGCAGGTGCCTCTGACTCAGGAGGAAAGGCGGAATTTGGCAACCACGGGAAGTCTTTTTTCGCTAAATCTAAATTCTACAGGGTGGCCGGGGCCGATTGCAGCACAGATCTGAGGCATTGTAGATGGCAAGAGTGCATGTGTGCGTGTGCGTGTGCATGTGTGTGTGTGTCTGTGTGTGCATGTATGTCTACACTTGCCATAAACAAAAGCACAAAAGGGAAATGTCAGAAAGAAACCAGCAAAGGAAGCCAGCATCATTTGCGACTTGGTGTCTGTTATCCACAGAGGATGACACCGTCATTGAGGTGGCCATGAAGAAAGGCTTTGAATGACACTCCCAGAACAAGAGCCTGGAGATCTAACATGCACTCTGATTCTGCCCCTAGCCTTGGGTGACGTGGGTTTAACTGTGACCTCACCAAGATGTGTCCACCCAGAACCTAGGAATGAAAGCTCACTTGGATATCAGATCTTTGCAGATGTCATTGCATACAATTAGGTTGCATTACAGTAGTGTACACCGTTAATTGAGTAACTAGTGTCCTTGTAAGAAGAGGAACATTAGAGGCCGGGTACAGTGGCTCACGCCTGTCATCCCAGCACTTTGGGAGGCTGAGGCAGGCAGATCTTGAGGTCAGGAGATGGAGACCATCCTGCCCAACATGGTGAAACCCCATCTCTACTAAAAATACGAAAATTAGCCAGGCATGGTGGTGCACACCTGTAATCCCAGCTACTCAGGAGGCTGAGGCAGGAGAATCACTTGAACCTGGGAGGCGGAAGTTGCAGTGAGCCGAGATCGCACCACTGCACTCCAGCCTGGGTGACAAGAGCAAAAACTCCATCTCAAAAAAAAAAAGGAGAAGAGGAACATTGGGACATAGAGACACAGAGACCACCATGACAAAGGTGAATACTGTATTGATGCTTCTACATCAGCCGTCCCCAGCCTTTCTGGCACAGGGACTAGTTTCATGGAACACAATTTTTCCACACACACAAAAAAACTGTCTTCATAGAAAGACAGTCACTGTGAGTACAGGGGGAAGGATATGGGGATGATTTGAGCATATGACATTTATTGTGCACTTTATTTCTATTATGATTACATTAAATGAAGTAATTCTACAACTCACTGTCATGTAGAGAATCAGTGGGAGCCCCGAACTTGTTTTCCTGCAACTAGATGGTCCCATCCGGGGGGTGATGGGAGACAGTGACAGATCATCAGGCATTAGATTCTCATAAGAAGCGTGCAACCCAGATCCCTGGTATGCCCAGTTCCCAATAGGGTTCTCAATCTTCTGATAATCTAATGCCACTGCTGATCTGACAGGAGGCAGACCTCAGGTGGTAATGCGTGCAATGGAATGTGGCTGTAAACACACATGAAGCTTTGCTCGGTACTGGTCCACAGCCAGGGGGTTGGAGTCCTCTGTTCTACGGGACAAGAAACAACCAGGGTTGCTAGCAAGCGAAGGAAGCCAGGAGAGATAGCGGAGGATCCTCCTCTAGGGCCTCCACAAGGGGCACAGCCCTGCCTTAATGCTCAAGAACGAAATGCATTTCATAATTGCAGTGTGCACACAATCCTTTTTTTTTTGAGACAGAGTCTTGCTCTGTCACCAGGCTGGAGTGCAGTGGCATGATCTCGGCTCACTGCAACCTCTGCCTCCCAGGTTCAAGTGATTCTTCTGCCTCAGCCTCCCTAGTAGCTGGGACTACAGGTGCATGCCACCACGCCCGGCTAATTTTTTGTATGTTTAGTAGAGACGGGGTTTCACCATGTTGGCCAGGATGGTCTTGATCCCTTGACCTCGTGATCCGCCCGCCTCGGCCTCCCAAAGTGCTGGGATAACAGGCGTGAGCCACCGCACCCGGCCGCGTGCACACAATACTTTAACTTATTGAACGCTTATTCTTTGTGTCTGGTGCAATAGTGACCTGCTGGAGATTTGCGAATGTACTTAGTGAGTGGAAGGTTGTATTTCCACCTGGCTGTGTTGGCTTTCTGCACTCCAGGAATGTCCTTTGACACGGGCTCGGCCCTTGGATGACCAGGTGGTCAGCCTGCCTTGGCTGTGGACTTCTGGTGTCCAGAGCTGTCAGAGATTTGACTTCTGTGGCTTTCAGCCAGCTGGTTTGTAGAATTGTGTTGCAGCAGCTCCAAGAAGCTAAAATATTGAGCCTCCCCTCTGACAGTGGACCCTTGAACACCACGGGGTTGAATTCAATGGGCGTCCCTTTATATGTGGATTTTGTCCTGCCTCTGCCACCCGAGACACCCCCTCCTCCTCCTCCTCCTCCTCCTCAACCTCAAGATGACGAGGATGAAGACCTTTATCATGAGCCACTTCCACTTGATAAACAGTAAAGATATTTTCTCATCCTTAACGATTTTCTTAAGGAAAATCACAGCTTACTTTATTGTAAGAATATAATATATAATATTTACTATATTTTTTCTCTAGCTTACTTTATTGTAAGAATATAGTATATAATATATACTACATTGTTTTCTCTTGCTTACTTTTTTTTTTGAGAGGGAGTTTTGCTCTTGTCACCCAGGCTGGAGTGCAGTGGCGCAATCTCGGCTCACCGCAACCTCTACCTCCCAGGTTCAAGTGATTCTCCTACCTCAGCCTCCCGAGTAGCTGGGATTACAGGTATGCACCACCACGCCTGGCTACTTTTTTGTATTTTTAGTACAGATGGGGTATCCCCATGATGGTCAGGCTGGTCACGAACTCCCAACCTCAGGTGATCCGCCTGCCTCAGCCACCCAAAGTGTTAGGATTACAGGTGTGAGCCACTGCGCCCGGCCTCTGGCTTACTTTATTGTAAGAATATTACTATATTATTTGTGTCTGGTGCAATAATGACCTGCCTTATGATCTGTCACTGTCTCCTATTACCCCTAGATGGGACCGTCTAGTTGCAGGAAAGGCTTCCAGCCAACAGCAAGCTATTAGTTAAATTTTGGGGGAGTGAAGAGTTACACAAGGGTCTTCACGTGCCCCTAACCCTCACGTGGCTTCAGAGTCCACTGTAAATGAATGTGTGGCAAGCAAAGAAAGAAGAAAATGAAGAAAAGAGGGAGGGGAATACCCTACCACTACACCAGACCATATATCACCAACGCCATTAATTCTTCCTTCTACGTGATAAGCCGGCAAAGTCCCTGTCCTTGATAACTGTGCCATTGACATCTGACTCCCAGTAGATGGATGATGACTAATTAGTCCTACGTGGCAAACAAATGAAGGGTTAATTAATCTGAGCCTGCCTGAGTTATCTGTGAATGAGGATAGCCCAGCGACTTGACAGTCATCTTAAATAGGTCAACGGATGATCAATCACGACTGAAATTCCACCGTAAAAGATGTGTCCACTCAACTGGAATTTAGTTCTAGGAAGAAAATGAGCGATCTGTGGGCTGGCAGTGGAAGGTTTTCTTTTTGTTTTTTAATGATGCTGCTGTTTCTTAAAATGGGCTTTGACTTTTTTGTGTTTTTCTATACAGGAGAGCTCCTGAAGGACCCTGTAGGTGTGGGGGCATCCAAAACACGTTAAGGCCAGATTCCTAGAGAAAGTTATTTTGCCGAAACAAAAATGATGTCTGGTGGCGTCACAGGCTTTCTTTAATCCACCTGGGCTCAGTCGTAATGGCAAAGCTAATGAACACAGAGGGATATTTGCAGAATGAAAGCAATTAGAACAACTATGAGGGTAATTAACTGGCTCAACACACTCGTCATCACATCTAGCAGGACTGCCAGAATCTGAGACTCAAAGACCCAAGGTTTTTCTTTTCTGTTGATTCCAAAATCCTGGATGGATTTCCTGCTAAAAGATTGCATTGGCCGGGCCCATTCGCTCACACCTGTAATCCCAGCACTTCGGGAGGCCAAGGCGGGCAAATCATGAGGTCAGGAGTTTAAGACCAGCCTGGCCAACATGGTGAAACCCTGTCTCTACTAAAAATACAAAACTTAGCTGTGCATGGTGGCACATCCCCATAATCCCAGCTACCCAGGAGGCTGAGGCAGGAGAATTGCTTGAACCAGGACCTGGGAGGCGGTGGTTGCAGTCAGCTGAGATTGTGCCACTGCACTCCAGCCTGGGCTACAGAGTAATACTCCGTCTCAAACAAGAAAAAGACTGCATTGCAGGATGAGATGTCTTAAAAAAAAAAAAACTAGCTGTAATCTCTCATGGAACTATACAACCTCAGAAACATATGATAAGGAAGCAGTATGTTGAAGGAATACAGGGAAAGATGGTCTCTGCAGGTCCTACTGAGTCTAGCAGGGATGGTTCAGGAAAGATGTCTAGATATGATGTATGAGTTTACTATTGCTGCCGTTATGGTTTGGCTCTGTGTCCCCACCCAAATCTCATGTTGAATTGTAATTCGCATGGTTGGGGGAGGGACCTGGTGGGAGGTGATTGGATCATGGGGGCAGATTTCCCCCCTTGCTGTTCTCATGATAGTGAGTTCTCACAAGGTCTGATAGTTTAGAAGTGTGTGGCATCCCCCCCTTGCTCTCCCTTCATCCATCACCGCTGAGCATTCATGCCGCACACGTAAACTCAAAGACTCAAGGTCGCCATGTGCTATGGTTTCAATGTCTGTGTCCTCTGGAAATCCCCATTTTTTTGTTACTGTTTTGTTTTATTTTTGCTTTTGCTTTTTTGTTCTGTTTTGTTTTTTGAGACGGAGTCTCACACAGTCGCCAGGCTGGAGTGCAGTGGTGTGATCTCAGCTCACTGCAACCTCTGCCTCCCAGGTTCAAGCAATTCTCCTGCCTCAGCCTCCTGAGTAGCTGGGATTACAGGTGTGCACCACCACATAAAAGCAGCAGCATAAAAGAAACAGTCAAGAAAGAACCCACACAGGAGGGTGGGTCTTGGAGAAAGCAAACCCAGAGGGTGAAACCTCATGAGATGATGGAATTGAATCTTTCAAGACAGCTGCTTAAAGGACACTTTCTAAGTGTTTGTCATAATTTTGCTAACTCAGATAAGTGGATGATTATTTGATTAATTCCTCACTGCAGCTGGGATATAAATTCCACACAGGCAAGAAGCAAGCTTATTTGGTTGTATTTTTAAAAATATACATTTGCTGCGCACCTGTAGTCCCAGCCGCTCGGGAGGCTGAGGCAGGAGAATCGCTTGAGCCTGGAAGGCGGAGGTTGTAGTGAGCCGAGATTGTGCCACTGCACTCCAGTCTGGCAACAGAGTGAGACTCCATCTCAAATATATATATATACACACACACACACATATATGTATATATGTATATATATGTGTGTGTATACATATATACATACGCCCAACAAGTACCATCATTACTATCACCATCATCGCCATCATCATCATTTAGGGAAATGAACACAAATGTGACATTGGAAATTCACATTTGAATATGGAAATTCATCCATGAATCAGCCAGAGGGCTATGGTGGTGGCTGGTGATGGTCATGGTTGCTTTAAAAGATGCATGCTTTACTGTGGTTTATGAGAGAACCACCAAGAATGGAAAGAACGTAGCACACAGACCGTAATTCTCATTCCATAGCCTCAGCAGGCATCACTAATTGATAACTATTCCTTGCTGCAGGATCATTCTTATTTCAGGGTGCTGGCAGCCAGAACCAATCAATCAGCCTTAGGAGGGAAAATCCACTTGCTGTCCATTCAATTTGTGATTCGGGTGTAGAGCATCTCCTGCATTCCAGCTGCTGTTATGAGATTAATTCCTTTAGAGGTTTACTAGGTAATGGATGTTGAATTATCCCAAATGCTT